>NW_007253335.1:486052-501099 GCF_000164805.1 Carlito syrichta
GGGGGGGGGCAGGGAAGGCATTGCTGAAACAAGTCTCTGGGGTGGGGGTGGGGGTGGGAACTCCATGAATGAAAAAAACCTTTGCATCAGAAAGCGATGGAAGTGGGGAGGTATGCTGACAACCTTGAGAAGAATGCCAAAGGCTAGAGCCAAAACATGTGATTCCAGCGTCAGATCAGAGCCCAGCTGGAGCAGCCATAGGAAAAAGGGGACCATACAGCGGAGAAGAGGGCCAGGGCCCAGTGAAGTGGGTGACAAATTAGCACTAAGACACCACAAACGGCAGGCTTGTTTTCTCCCGCCTGAGGATATAAGAGGCTTTGACACTGGATGCCTGGATGCTGGGGAGGCAGGCAGGGTGTGCCTCTATGCCATGGAGCTTTCCTCTGGGACAGTGGGATGCTGTCACTGCCAATACAGTGGGGAAAACATGATGCAAACAGAGACGCCAGCTTCTGGGGCAGGTGGGTGTATAGCTCTCAGCAGAAGCAGACACGCGGGGTGAGAGACTCAAACCTCAACACGGCTCATTCTCCCAAGCCAACAAACATGCCTTGGCCTCGAGAGGAGGAATCAAATACTGTAGTGGATTGTCACAGAAACAGCTGTGCTGCAGCCTACGCAGCCAAGTGCAGCACAATGTCTTCAAGAGGGTGCAGTATCCTGAGCTGTACAGATTCAAAGCTGCCCCCGAGGTCTCACTGGCCCATTCTTACAAAGGGGCACTCAATTCATGATGTCTAAATTCATCAACAAGAACTGACAGAGCTTCTCCTAACCCATCAGGCCTGTGAGGGTGCAAAAGTGCAAAATATATTCCCTGTCCTCAGAGGGCTTACTGTCATCTAGGTCAGATGATTTTTCCACACTGTGGGTAGTCTTCCATAGTAGATAGTCAAAATCCATTAGATGGGTCAATGTGTGTGTGTAAACACACACACACACAGAAGAAAATATTCTTGTAGAACTCTTAATTCAGATGTATGTGCTCACCACCACCAAGTCACAACATTAAAATAAATTCTATACTGTGGGATAAATTAAAAACCAGTCTGAAGGTAGCTGACCTGCTGAGGAAGACAGGAACAACCAACCATTTACAAAGAACTTTCGCATATAATGGTTTTATAGACTCTCGAAATTCCATGAGGCAGCTGTCCTTATGCCCATTTTCAGGGACTCAGGGAGGGTAGCCAACTTGTCAAAGCAGCACAACATGGCTGGGATGTAACTGTAGATGGGTGTGACGCCACTATATCCTTGAGTACCACAGGAATTCAGAGATAAGGGTGAGCAAAGAGGGCTGGAGAAGAAAGGGAGGTCAGGGAAGGTTCAACCTGAAAAGGGCTTGGAAAGGTGGGGAGGTCTTAGACGGGACAGAGGGGCAGAGATGCAGAAATGAGTTGGGTCAACTGGGGGGTGTAGGGTGACACACACTCAGTGACAACATGAGCACACCCTGGATATGGTCCCAAGGCAGGAGGTGGGAGCCTAGGGGAGGGGACCTGGGGGTGGTCAACCCAGGATGTCCCATCCCCTCAGACTCCATGCCTGGGCGCTTCAGGTCATGCTGAAGCGATGAGCAAAGTGTCCTCTGCACCTGCTGCAGGTGTGCAGAGGGAATGCTCTCATGCATACTTCCTTGAGGCAGTCGGTCCCCTGGCTGGTTCAGACCAGATCAGGCATGCCTAGATCAATGCCCATAACTTTTGGTTACTTTCAGTTCACCTTTGGTTCGTTATAACACTAAAAATCCCACCTCTAGAGAGAATTCCCAGCCGTGTTGTATACATGTGACATATGTATAAGAGCCTTCTCACACTGAGCCAGCGCACTGGAAACCCCACCCTGCACTCTGTCCTATGTGAAATGCTATATGACCTGTGTGCCTTTCACAATCGGGAGCAGTTTTTTCCTGAACCGCCGTCGGCTCCTTGACCATCTTCGCTGTAAGTTCCCAAATAAAGCCTGTGTCTCATCTGTTGTCTCCAGGTCAATTCTTCAGCCTCTCGGACACAGTGCCTTCCCTTCTGGGGTCTTTGGGAGTACAGCACATCAGGGGGTCAGGCAAGAGTTCAGTTTCATGTAGCACAGTGTTACTATATGGGACTGAGCAAACTCAAGGAGTTGGACAGACCTAGCTAGTTTCCATCAGTCCTGAGACTTGGGGCACAAAATCTAATCTCTTTAAGCTTTGCCTCTTCATTTCCAAAATGGAGTAACAACAGTACCTACTTCAAAAAGGACTAAATAAAATGATGTATTAAACTACTTGTGCTCAGTATACGACAGCATAAGAAAAGAAGTCTCATCACCTATGCAAAATACCTCACCAATAAATAAAATAAACATTTGTCACTCTGTTTGGCCCTCACAACAATCCCATGAGACAGATAAGATGGATTTTGAGAGCTCAGGAACTCCAGGAGAAATAGAATGACTTATGCCAGTGAGTCTTCTGACCCAGGCTACTTATTCAACAGGAGAAAGGACAGAAAATAAGGCTGGATAGCTCTGGGAGGTAGACAGAGGACTTTGGAGGCTAGGCAAAGAAATTGAGACTCCCACCAACAAGTCAGGGCGTAAAAGGTCTTTTTTGTTTTGTTTTGTTTTGTTGTTGTTGTTTTTCAGAGACAAGGTCTGGCCACATTGCCCATGCTGGCCTTGAACTCCTGGGCTCAAACAATCCTCCCACCTCAGGCTCCCAAAGTGCTGGGATTACAGGCATGAACGGCCACACCTGTCCTAAAAAAGTTTTTGAGGAAAGGAGGTGGGGTCTAGGAGAGAGAAGACACAGTGAGTCTTTGCACTTGATCTCAGACAAAAGGCCGAGATGCAATACAGTGAGGCTTTGAAATGAGTATATCATATTGCTATCAGAGCTCAACTTTAAAAAGCCAGGCTATGCAAAGTTGTCCTACAGAAACAAGTCCTATAAAATTGAAAGTATGATATTAGCTGGGCGCAGTGGCTCATGCCTATAATCCCAGCACTTTGGGAGGCCAAGGTGAGAGGATTGCCTGAGCCCATGGGTTCCAGACCAGCCTGGGCAACTTGGTGAGACCTCATCTCTACAAAAGAAAAAAAAAAATTAGACAGGCGTGGTGGTACACACCTATGGTTCCAGCTACTTGGAAAGCTGAGGTTGAAGAATTGCCTGAGCCCAGCAGGTCAAGGCTGCAGCAGCTGTGAGCGTGCCACTGCACTCCAGTCTGGGCAACAGAGTGAGACATCAATTCAAATAAATAAATAAATAAATTTTACACCTACACACAACACACAACACAAAGAAAGTATGACATTCAGGGATGAGAGTGTCCATTCAGGAAGGGGCTTGGTCAGATTTGAAAGTGGAGAAAAGCAGATATTCAAAGAGAACAACAATGGCCTTGTGACTCCGGGCAATTTGTAGGAGTAGGCAACCTCCTTAGTACTCAGAGGGTCAGGACCTCCTGGTAAAGTCAGTCTTGCTGGGGAGAAGGAGGCAGGTGGCCAGAGTCAAGTCCCCTCGGGTATTTCCACTGGCAAGCCTCCTGACCACAAAATGGATGTCTCGCTGGGCTCAACCTGATGCCATCTGACATTTCTCTTTGTTTTTATTCCACATTGGCCAACTCAGCATCTGATTATGATTTGGCTTCCCACACAGGCCTGGCTACAGGAAGAAAATGTGTACCGTTGTTCCCACACCAGGATCCCAGGCCACGAAATGGAAATGAAAACAGTTCTGCTCTCATTTTAAGTCAGTAAGGGAGCAGTCTGGTTTTCCACACCTACTTCCTGAACAAAGTTAACACCATGGAGAGATTAGCTCTTGCGAGGCTCAGAAAATCAGTTTTTGAGCCCATGGCACTGAGGGTCACCAAGGGACAAGGACATCCACTGGAACACACTGCCCTGCAAAACTTCTTGGGAAAACCCACACTGACCATCTCTGCAGAGACACCCCAGTAGAAGGAGCATTGGGGTAGCCTGGTCTGGCTGCAGCAGCATGCAGGTGGCTGGGGGAGCTAGTAGGCCATAGGTGTAAGGTGCCTGGAAGTGTAAACTAGAGTAGAGGCCATAGGAATGGAGAAAAACAAAGGAAAATATGAGGGAAACAAACAGGGCAACAAATGCAAGATGCCTCTAAGTTTCTGTGTCTCAGAGACTCGGAGTGGGGCCCTCACCTCTGCAAGACAGGGAAGAGGCTTGTTGAAACTGGATTTGGTTTGAGATGTTCATCTGGGATGACACTATAGTAGCCATGTCCAATCCAACAACTGCCTGGGGCCATACAAATGTTCATTAAGTTGCAGGTCACTTTATTCACTCCACCAACATTTACCGAGTGTCCACAACATACCAGTTATTTCTCTGCCAGTCACTGGGAATCCCTGCCTTCAAAGAGTTGACAGTCCAGTGGTGTAAAAAGACAGGTCAGTTTCCTGTGTTAGTAAATACAGTGGGTGCTATGATGGGGATGTACACAGAGTATAACAGGAAGATCTAAAATAATGAACATGGTCGGGTATGATTGCTCATTCCTATAATCCCAGCACATTGGGAGGCTGAGGCAGGAGGACTGCTTGAGTCTAGCAATATAAGACCAACCTGGGCAACATGGTGAGAACACATCTCTACAAAATAATCAAAAAACCAGCCTGCCATAGTAGCACACACTTGTAGTCCCAGCTACTTGAGAGGCTGAGATGGGAGGATTATCTGAGCCCAGGAGGCTATGGTGAGCCATGATTTTGCCACTGCCCTCCAGCCTGGGCAACAGAGGAAAACCCTGACTCACTCCCTCCCTCCCTCACTCACTCAATAAAATAATGAATACCATATGAGAAGCAACCAAGCTTTTTCAGTCAGAATCAACTTTAAGAAGAAGAGTTAGCCGGGCTCAGTGGCTCAGCCTGTAATCCCGCGCCTTTGGAAGGCTGAGGTGAGTGGATTGCCTGAGCCCGCGGGTTCAAGACCCACCTGGGCAACTTAGTGAGACCTCATCTCTACAATAAATCAAAAAAAATTAGCCAGGCATGGTAGTGCGCGCCTGTAGTTCCAGCTACTTGGAAGGCTGAGGCGGAAGGATCGCCGGAGCCCAGCAGGTCGAGGCTGCGGTGGCCGGAAGCGGCCACTGCACTCCAGTCTGGGCGACAGAGTGAGACTCCAACTCAAAAAAAAAAAAAAAAAAAAAAAGAAGAAGAAGAGTTGTTGCTTTTTCATCTTCTTGAATTTTCAAAGCCATGGAAATGTTGATTTTTAAATAATATCAAATTTTACTTGCTTTCATCCTATGAGTGGTGAAAAAGAAACAGAAAGAAGACTAGAAAATACAATCTTAGCTGAGAGATTATAGTAACATGTAGAAACTCATAACAATAAATTAAAGGTACCTGCCAGGCCTGTGACAACCCATGAAAAGGCAGACCTCTAATATGTGGGTCAAAAACCAAACCAAACATAAGACACTGCGACCTAAAGATCACATATTCATTCAGTTTCATCATCTGGCACAAAGTTTCCAAACCACAATTCATATTAACAATCTAATTTTCCATTCACATTGAAATGTAAAAGATCACAAAAATCTCAGCAATGGTAAGAAATGCAAGATTAGAGAGCAAGACCATTCTAGGATCTTGCTATCTTGCAACTCAACTGACTTTTCCAAAAGAGTAAGGTCAGGTGTACAAACCCAAGAAAATATTCTAGAGTAACCAAAAATGGATAATTCTAGAAAGGTCTCTTCCTCAATTGCCATGACAGGGTCAAAAGAGTTATGCAGGAAAATACAGAGCATTGAATGGCAGACACAAAAAAAGTAGAAATAAAAATAGTCTCAGCCAGGTAGGCTGGCACATACCTGTAGTTCCAGCTACTCAGGAGGCTGAGGCAGAAGGAATGCTTGAGCCCAGAAGTTGGAGGCTGCAGTAAGCTATGATCACGCCACTGCACTCTAGCCTGGGTGACAGAGTGAGACTCCATCTCTAAAAAAAATATTAAAACTAAGCCGGGCTCAGTGGCTCAACCTGTAATCCCGCACCTTGGGAGGCTGAGGTGAGTGGATTGCCTAAGCCCGCGGGTTCAAGACCCGCCTGGGCAACTTGGCGAGACCTCATCTCTACAATAAATCAAAAAAATTAGCCGGGCGTGGTAGTGCGCGCCTGTAGTTCCAGCTACTTGGAAGGCTGAGGTGAAAGGATCGCCGGAGCCCAGCAGGTCGAGGAGGCAGTGGCCGGGAGTGGCCACTGCACTCCAGTCTGGGCAACAGAGTGAGACTCCACTCAAAAAAAAAATAAAAATAAAAAATATTAAAACTAAAGAATTAGGCCAGGTACAGTGGCTCAGGCCTGCAATCCCAGCACTTTGGGAGGCCAAGGCAGAAGGATGGCTTGAGCCCAGGAGTTCTGAGCAACATAGCAAGACTTCGTTGCTCCAAAAAAAATCAAAAATTTAGCTAAGTGTGCGGGTGCATGAATGTAGTTCCAGCTACTCAAGAGGTTGAGGTGGGAGGATTGCCTGAGTCCAGGAGGCTGAGGCTACAGCGAGACCCCAACTCAGAAAAATACCAATACCAATAAAAATAAAAATAAACACTGTCTTGATTTGAACTCATACCTTCTGCCTATATTTCTTATTCTCCATTCCTACCCTCTACCTCAGTCTTGAGCATACTGTATTAGCTGTGTTTACAAAAGACTTAAAGATTTGGAAACAAATATTTCTATATTATACATTCTATAGTATATGCCTTCTTTTTTTTTTTTTTCTTTTTGAGTTGGGGGGGTTACACCCTGTCACCCAAGCTCAAGTGCAGTGGCACAATCACAGCTCCCCACAGCCTTGACCTCCTGGGCTCAGACAATCCTTTCACCTCAGCCTCAGCCTCCCAAGTAGCTGGGACTATATACACACACCACTACACCCAGATTTTTTTTTTTTTTCTCCTTTCTTTCTTTTTTTTTTATAGAGATGAGGTCTCGCTACATCACCTAGGCTGGTCTTGAGCTCCTGGGCTCCAGTGATTCTCCTGCCTCAGCCACCCAAAGTGAAGGAATTACGGGCATGAGCTACCACACCTGGTCCCTAGTACATGTTTCTGAAACTCCTTTGTCTCTGGTAGATTGCTCTTGTTGAAATGCATTATTTGGCTGTCCCACTGGCCAATAATGAGGAACATTAGAGGCCCTAAAAACTTACTTATGGTATTTACTGTAGGGATTTTGCTACAGATGTTTCTTACCTTATCAACAGTATCCATTTTACAAAGCCCTATGACTTGTCTAAGCAGTATCTGTATTTTGTAACATGAGATTGACCAAGTCTCCCTTTTTGTAGTGGCTAATTGGAAGCTCAGAAAACATTTGCACTCATGTTCAATAAATTCAAATGCTCATTAGTGCAAAGCATTCATTTTACCCTTTATTTTCCTTTCATAAATTTGCCTAATTAACTTAAAAAAAACAAAACAAAATAAAAATTTTAATAAGTTAATATTAATTGTAAACTTTTAAGTGCTTATTATTAGGCAGTCTAACTCCATGGCCTATTTTCATATCTCCTACCTCATATTATGACTCCTTAAACCATGTACATTTATACATATTATAAAAATATAAACATATTAATATATGAGGGGAGACCCCCCCCAAAAAATCGCAATTATCTTTTGGAGGGCAGGTCCCTTGTTGTACCGGCTTCCCCCACTAGGTAATTGTTCTAGGAACCCATTGCCATCAGTGTACCAGCTAGCATTGTTGTGAAAGGTTGCGTTAAGCTTCAGTGAATTTTTTGGAGGGAGATTCTTTCAACACATTTGCCCATTTAATGATGGGGAATTTATGAGCATGCCTGCCCACACCGCACTGAGTGTTCAGCAGTTTTGGACCCAAAACAGCACGACCCCAAGTGTCCCACCCTTTCTATTCACTCCATCTTGCCCCAAGCAACTTTTTTTTTGTTTCCCAGGATGAAAAATGTCCTCAAAGGGAAATGCTTTGATGATGTGGAAGAGGTGAAACAGAAAACGACAGAATCACTAAAAGGCATCAAAACTGACAAGTTCAAACTGTTTTGAGCAGTGGAAAAGCATCTCAATAAGTGTATTGTATCAAACGAAGAGTATTTGGAAGGTGACTGAAGGCTAAACATGGAAGAAATATATTATTTTAATAAATAAATTTCCATTTTGGGGGGGTCTTCCCTCATATATAAATTTTATTTCTGCAAACGTTAGATTACGAAGGCATGGAGTGTACTGATGGATGGATGGAGAAACAGACATCTCACATTTCTATGGTGGCTTTTCAACCAAATCATGGAGGGAAGCATCTACAAGAGCATATGGCTTAGAGATACAGAAGGTCAGAAGGGGCATATCTGAGGCTGCCAACTTGAGACTCCTGCATTAACAGCAGTTGTAGCTATGATTTGTGATGAAAAACAAGAAAAACAGAAACAACTACTCTCCCCTGTGGTAGAAAGGCTACAATCCGCCATAGCATCTTATCTGTGTCCCAAATTTCCCTCATCTGTAGGGCATATATGAACGCTGACTGCCAATTTCAGCCCTAGCAGGGAAGACAGAAAAAAGAACACATGAAAAGAACACAGTGTCTGAACCAGTTCATGGCCAGGACAGCATAGGCAGAGGGAGGGATACAGAAAGGACTCAAGGAAGTGTGGACAGAAAGTCGATATTTTGTTCCTGAGTGCTTGATGCTCCCTGTCCCTCAACCAGGTCAGGGCTCGAGACAGCCTGAGAATTGGGCCTCTCGTGGCCTCCAGCCAAACACTACAGAACAAATCTGCGCAGTAAAAGTTCTTGCAATTGGGTGTGGTGTCTCACCACCTGTAATCTCAGCACTTTGGGAGGCTGAGGTGCGAGGATCACTTGAGCCTAGAAGTTCGAGACTAGGCCGGGCAACATAGTAAGATCCCATCTCTACAAAATAATTAAAAAAATTAGCCAAGTGTGGTGGTATATACCTGTGACCCCAACAACTTGGGAGGCTGAGGCGGGAGGATCACTTGAGCCCAGGAGTTGGAGGCTGCATGAGTTATGATTGTGCCACTGCACTCCAGCCTGGGTCACAGGGCAAGATCCTATCTCAAAAAATAAAAAGTTCCTGTAGCCCACTCTGGCCAGTGGACCATCTGTCTACCTTCCTCATTCTAGAAAGTTCTTGCAGGCATGATAATCTGGCTTTCAAACTAGTCAAGGAGTTATTATAAAGCAGCAAATTAGAAATGGAGACAGGGCTGACCACGAGCTAAAAGAAAATGGATAGCCCACAAGGAGACATAATGTCTCATAACAGGGAGCACTGAGAACTAAGATGATCCAGAAGTCTGTGGCCACTTGTGGGGGGCAGGTTGTCTGTGGTGCAGAGGTGGTTGCCAGGGACCACGGAGTTATTGTAGGGGACACGCAAACTCTAGGCAGCCCCGAGCACTATCACAGATAAGAAGGTCTCCTGCTAGTTTTCAAATGTATAATGTTAGTATACTAACTAAAAACAGTAATTAAAAACACTGCTGGCTAGGCATGGTGGCTCATGTCTGTAATCCCAGCACTCTGGAAGGCCAAGGCAGGAGGATTGCTTGAGCCCAAGAGTTTGAGACCAGCCTGGGCAACATAGTGAGACCTTGTCTCTACAAAAGATAAAAAAAATTAGCCAGATGTGGTAGCACACACCTGTAGTTTCAACTACTGGGGAGGCTGAGGTGAAAGGATCGCCTGGGCCCAGGAGGCCGAGGCTGTAGTGAGTCGTAATCATGACACTGCACTCCAGCCTGAGAGACAGAGTGAGACTCTGACTCAAAAAACAAAAACAAAACCACACTGCTAAACTTATGGCATTTTTATTATACCATTTATCATTGAGATAAGTAAAAACAGACAAACATAATATGGTGTGAGAGGTTTGGGAAATTTGACATTGAAAAATTTGAAAAGACTAGAAACTACCCATACAGCAGAAAGTGAGCTGTGAGGCAACAAACCTGAACTTAAATCACAGCTATTTCTCTCAGCTGAGCATCTGTAAAATGGGCATGGAACCATCTAGCTTGCAGGGTTTCTAAAGGAAGGGCCCAGGGTAGTGACTATTTCACTTGGTCAATTAGCTTGTTCACACATTCAAGAAACAAAAACTACCAGCAAGTATTACCAGGCTTTGTGGATATAGTAGTGAACCTCCAAAATTTCTGCTGTCAAGGATGTCATAGTGCAGTGGGGGAGAGAGACAGGAAAAGGCAACTGCAACACAGTGAGAGCAACATTAAAACCACACGGGCAAGAACAACGTACAAGATGGTCATCTGACCAGACTGTCATTAGGGAGAACAAAGTCTGATGTAGCAGAGTTATGAAGATTTAAGGAGTTTTCATTAATTCCTTACTTACTTCAGTAAATGCTTAAGGCTGCTCTGTGCCAGCACTGTTCCAGGGGCTAGAGTGTCAGCAGAGAACAGCCTGAATCCCTGCCCTCGTGAAGGGCACGGTGGTGCACGCCTGTGATTCCAGCATTCTGGGAGGCAAGAGGACTGCCTAAGCCCAGGGGTTCGAGATTGGGCAAGTTGGCAATACCTCGTCTCCACAATAAATAAAAAAAAAAATTAGCCAGGCATGGTGGTGCATGCTTGTAGTTCCAGTTAATTGGAAGGCTGAGACGGAAGGATCCTCTGAGCCCAGGATTTCAAGGCTGTAATGAGCCATAATTGTGCCACTACACTCCAGCCCAGGGCGACACAATGAGAACTTAACTCAAAAGAAAAAAAATGTTGATGCTTAATGGGGGGGGAACCTTTACCTATCCAGAAAGTTTGTCATTCAAATAATGCAATCCTAGCATAAGCTGAAGTTTTAGTATGCTCCCTTTAATTTCTTGACTTCCTTTTTCTTTTAGCCATTAAAATAAAAACAGAGATGAAAAGATACACCTCCCTCATGTAGCACCTCTCACCCAGTCACCTGGAACACGTTTACCTAGTATGACAATAAACAGTCCAGACTGTCCAACTCATGAGAAGGAGCCATGTCACAATCACAGTGATTTGTTTAAAGAATCTTGCCCACTGCATAATTAGCCTATAGGTCACCATCTGTCTCTAAGTTCTTATAAAACTAACCATGTGTTGTTTTCATCAATGGCTGAACTACAGTAACATAGACCCTTCTCCAAGGAAAATGCTGCACGTTTCCTATGGAGAAAGGGGTGTATTTCCTTTTTATTTAGAACATTTTAATTTTGTTCTGTTTGTGCTTTGTCCATGGCTATTAACCCAAGCAACACTAACAATTTCTGGAAGTTCCTGAAAGGGACTGTTCCAGGAGACTTTGGATGAAAAGGCTTAGACTTCCAGAATTTTATTTTTCCTCTGTGGTTTGACCTGCTGATATAAAGAGAAACACACACAAGCAAATATATCATAAACAATTCAGGCCAGGTGCGGTGACTCACGCCTGTGATCCCAGCACTTTGAGAGGCCAAGGCAAGAGGATTGCTTGAGCCCACCAGGAGTCCAAGGCCAATTTAAGCAACATAGCAAGACCATGCCTCTTTTAAAAAGAAAAAAAAAATTCCTCTACGTATTGTTGATTGCATTTTAAAATGCCAAGTCATCAAATATCAACTTTTAAATCAAAATAACTCTACTCTGAGTAGAGAACAACTACAAATGAGTTTAAATCATTTGGAAGAGTATGAATACTGTCACATAATACTATTTTGATTTATGAAGTCAAGAATTCTCCACCTGTTAAGTACTGATCTTCTCATGTCAGCACCAAGGACTAAACAATCTTAATAAGAAGCAGAAGTACAAAATGTTCTGAATTTTATCTTGAATCAAATTTATCCCCAAAATGTGCAGACGGTTTAAAATGATGTGGCAGACAACACTGAAGCTTTTAGGTAACTCAAGAACATGAGACTCTCATGGAAGAAGGCATGGGCCATTAGCACTGCACTATGATGCAGAGAAACTAATTCTTCAACAACTGACTTCCCTTAGGGCATTATGAAATTAATCTGGCCCATGGTCGACAGATTCACACATAGACTCTATTTACAAAACTGGCCACAATGTCATCATGTATAAAAGGCCAAGAGTTTCCTGCAAGGAAACTTTCCCATTTGGCCTGGGAAAGTATTTGTCGAACTGACTTGAATGCTGCAAAGAGACATTTTAACTTTCCAGATATCTTGACTTAAGTTAACCCTTGTCACCAAAAATAGCCAACCTCTCAAACCTTTAAATGTTTATGAGCACATCATATTTCACCTACTTACTAAATTTGAATTGCATGTCTCTCTTTCTCTCTCTCTTCTAAACTTACCAACAGGCCAGGCACAGTAGCTCATCCCTGTAATCCCAGCACTTTGGGAGGATCACTTGAGCCCAGGCATTCAAGACCAGCCTGGGTAACATAGCGAGACTCATCTCTACAGACATTTTAAAAAAAATTAATGTATGCTTTCTTGTTTATAAATGCCTGATTTAAAAAGAAAAAGAAAAAAATTAGCTGGACATGGCGGGGCATGCCTGTAGTCCCAGCTATTCAGGAGGCTGAGATGGGAGGATAGCTTGAACCCAGGAGTTTGAACCTGTAGTGAACTGTGATCGTGCCACTACACACCAGCCTGGGAAACAGAGTAAGACCCTGACTCAAACAAAACAAACACAACTTACCAACAGTTCATGATGGGCAGGGTCCCTTCTCACAGAGTTTGATTAAAGGATCATTTTACCCTCTGCTACCTCTCTCACATGCAGGTAATGTAAGATTAATTCTTATGGGATTTGGAAAAGTTATTCCTCAGAGATCTTGAACATGCTCCCAAAGACCTCTTTAATATAAGGCATTTTAGGACCAAGCCTTTAGGAATGTTTCCAGTCAACAGGGCCTTGATAATCTTTATCCCAAGCTGTGATGGTTCATCCAAGTGTCCTATCAAGGTTTCTCCCCTCCCCGCATGGCAATGTCCTGGCAAGTCACAACTCAAAGAAACAGTGGCATGATCTAAGCATGGAGAGACAGACCTGGCTTCCAATCCTGGCTCAAACCCTACTTTCAATCCTCCATTCATCTTTTCTGAAGTAGAATGCCATCTCTTCACTCTTAGTCAGGGTAACTATGACTATTATATAAAGGCACGAAGGGTGACTAGCGACCAGCCTGATCCCCAACAGACACACAGTAAATGGCAACATCACTGAAGAAGTCAGAGACTGTTTTCTGCCCAGTGAAGCCTGCTCTTTGTAATCCAGTTAACATGGGTTTTGCTCACTGTCTGATGCATTTAAGCCTATCTAAATAAAAACAGGCACCACAAAGATGAAGAGCTAACCAGGTGAAGAGGATGGAAGTAGGAATGTTCTGAACCAGAGAAAAAGCACAGGCCGTGTAGAAGCTGAAAGGCACAGACAGGGCAAAGGCTGGAGCCAAGGCATTGAGTAGAGAAGGAACGGCAGAGCATTACAAATCTCCCTGGATACAGGGAAAGCTCACTATGCAGTGGCCAGTTTTAAAAAATAAAGTACAAACTAAACATGAAAAGAACCGGGCACAGTAGTTCATGTCTATAATCCCAGCACTCTGGGAGGCTGAAGCGGGATATCACTTGAGTCCAGGAGTTCAAGAACCAGCCTAGGTAACACAGAGAGGCCTTGTCTCTACAAAAAAAAAAAAACCAGAAAATTAGCCTGACATGGTGGCACACACCTGTAGTCCCAACTATTTGGAAGGCTGAAGCAGAAGGATTGCCGAAGCCCAGGAGGTGGAGGCTGCTGTGAGCCACAATCCATGCCACTGCACTGCAGCCTGGGTGACAGAGTGAAACCCCAAATCAAAAAGATAAGCATGAAAAAGTGTAGGTACATATATACAAATATTTAGAAAGCACACAAAATATGAGAGATTATTTAAAAATATATAAATCATCAGGAATAATCACTAT
Organism: Carlito syrichta; assembly: GCF_000164805.1. Lineage (NCBI taxonomy): Eukaryota > Metazoa > Chordata > Mammalia > Primates > Tarsiidae > Carlito > Carlito syrichta. Next base: position 500,002 of record NW_007253335.1, read on the forward strand.
TCACACATATATACTTATTTATACACAGGCTTTCTAAATTTTCACAAAAGATTGGAATACATAGGTTATCTATAATGGAGAGGGTGAGTTTGATTTTAAAGAAAAAGTGCATACTATTGTTAGTCTCCTTCCCAATAAGACAGAGACAGAGTCTCCTTCCCAGTAAATGCTCATGTTTTATATCTAAGCGCTTCAATTCACATATTACCTGAGCAGTTTGTAAGCTCCCAGAGAATACTGTCCCCCAGCTCTTCTTGCTAATTTTCTTCTCTTTCTGCTCGTGTGTCTAGTGATTACATACTGGGTGATTTCACCAGCCAAAGCCACTGGGGTTTATCTTACTCAGATTGGAAAGAGGATCAGGAATAATATCCCAGTTGTTTTACATATTAACAACAGCAATAACAACAAAATCTCTGTATGATTTTTAAAAAGAGGGGGTTCTTTTCCTAAATAATCAACATCTTATACAACATTCACACAATATTCTAGGAAGTTTGTCTCTTTTACCAGAAAGTACAATATACTAAATATTGCACACAATGCCATTCCTATCCATCTGCCCTCAAAGGGGAGGAAAAAAAGATTATTTTATTTCATTTTTCTGTCTCTGAAGGCCTAGAGCATTCTATTGCCTTCTTGATATTTACAGTACTTACAAGAAGATAAAAAAGAAAAACATCAAACAGTATTTTTTTCTTTCTCTCTCAACTTATGTACACAATCCACTTTTCCAATATTATCAAAACTTCAAGTTTCTCAATTAACTCAAAATCAATCTGCAGTGCTACAGAACTTATTTCAAGTTCTACTGCCAACTCTATAATGCCCAAGATCTTGCCTTTTGACAAAAAGGAAAATAAAAATAACAGTTGTTATACCAACCAAATTAGATTATCTGAATAGATTGATTATCTTTGATTATCTAGATAGTTTGATTTTAAAATGTAATGACTGGCTGGGTTTGGTGACTCAGCCTGTAATCCCAGCACTTTGGGAGGCTGAGGCGAGTGGATTGCCTGAGCCCGTGGGTTCGAGATCCACACGGGCAACTTGGCAAGACTTTGTCTCTACAATAAACCAAAAAAAAAAAAAAAA
>NW_007253335.1:501305-510822 GCF_000164805.1 Carlito syrichta
CACTCACCTCAGCCTCCCAAAGGCGTGGGATTACAGGCTGAGCCATCGAGCCCAGCTACCATGATTATTTTTTAGCATAAACCTACCTACTGCATTTATTAAGTCTCTTCTGCTATTCATGGCAATAGAAAATAATTGTTTTATATTCTGCTTAAAAACAAAATCCAAAATCTATGAACTCAATTTGAAAGAAAATTCTTCGTACTTGCATCTTTCTCATATTTCTGTTAACACAGAAGTCGAAAGTAATGCCATCTGGCTTCCAAACCCAATACTCACAAATTATTCTTAAGTTTTGTGAAGTGCCTGGCATTTTTCACACAGAAGTTACTAATGTACTGATTTAAATGTTTATATTTAAATTAAAGTTTTTTAATGACTTTTTTTAAAAGGGGGGGAGTTAGCCGGGCTCGGTGGCTCAGCCTGTAATCCCGCGCCTTTGGGAGGCTGAGGTGAGTGGATTGCCTGAGCCCACGAGTTCGAGACCCACCTGGGCAGCGAGACCTCATCTCTACAATAAATCAAAAAATCAGCCAGGCGTGGTAGCGCATGCCTGTAATTCCAGCTACTTGGAAGGCTGAGGCGGAAGGATTGCCGGAGCCCAGCAGGTCGAGGCTGCGGTGGCCGGGAGCGGCCACTGCACTCTAGTCTGGGCGACAGAGTGAGACTCCAACTCAAAAAAAAAAAGGGGGGGGGAGTTTTTCCCTAAATAATCAACACCTTACATAACACTTACACACTATCCTGGGAAGTTTATCTTTTTCACCAGAAAGCATACTATATTAAATATTGTACCCAATGCCATTCCTATCCATCTGCCCTCAGAAGGAAGAAAAAAGATTATTTTATTTCATTTCTCTGTCTCTGAAGAAGACAGTGAGTAGTCTTAAATTTCTTGACATTTTCCAAGAAACTTACCAACCAGAATTCTTTTCCCCCTGAACCCCAAGTCCCCCTCCTCACTTGCCTTCTCCCAGCCCAAAGGTCTCTGTTGGTGGAACATACACGCCCCTCATCGTATGGTTCTACAGTTGAGCTCCATGTGTGATTTACAATTGGGCATGCAATATCATTTACCAGAAACCTTCGCAACTGGTGGAAGATATCAGGGTCCATGTGGAAGCTGTATCATGTCAACTTACACTGTTTATCACGGATGACAAGAGTGCTAGCAAGTAGGCGGCAGCACTGATGAAGCCCTAAGCACAGCCGGAATGAGAAAGGAGAGAGAAGCCATGTTCCATGGCCAGTAGGAGCACTGACTCCAGAGTCCGACTCTTTCAGCCCCAATCACTTATGCTGTTGACTGGCTGTGTCAACTGGCTACGTGAGTGACTTTACTGCTTTAGAAATGGAGATACTCACAGTGACCATTTATAGGGTGCTTGTGATGATGAAATGAGGTAACTAAAGGAGGGGAAGTCCTCAGCACAGTCCTTGGCATGTGGGAAACACAATAAATATTAGCTACTTTTAGGGACCTGTCTACCGATTCCAGAACGAAGAATGCCCTCAGAGAGTCAAGCTTATTAATTACACCTTTTGGAGGAGCCGGCAGCATCACGTCAGATCACAAGATTCAACACACATCCTGCTTTTTAGCACTTATTAATTCTGGAGAGTTAATTAGAAAGTGAAATTTATTTTAGGAAGGGAATGCAAACAGCTATGCAGAGTTAATCCATTATGCAAAGCTGTGTGGTCAGGAGGCAGCCCAAGTTCCACAGAACCTTCCCCCCTCCCCCCCCAGACATGACCTTGGAACATGAGCTGGAAACCCCGTCATCTTTATCCCTGTAAAGCCAACAAAGCTGCAAAGGAGTTTGTTCATGACATCCCCCAAATACTCACACTTACAGGGAAAATAATCCTGGAATTATATGCAGTTTATCTATTCAAAGATGAATTTTCCTCTTAGCTCTTCCTCAAGTATAATAATCCCTGGACTTTTTCCTTCTTTACAGCAGTATTTATTAGGTTTTTTTGCTTTGTTTTTTTGAGTTGGAGTCTCACTCTGTCGTCTGGAGTGCAGACTGGAGTGCAGTGGCCGCTCCCGGCCATCGCAGCCTCGACCTGATGGGCTCCGGCAATCCTTCCGCCCCAGCCTTCCGAGTAGCTGGAACTACAGGCGTGCGCTACCACGCCCGACTAATTTTTTGATTTTATTGTAGAGATGAGGTCTCGCTTGCCCAGGCGGGTCTTGAACTCACGGGCTCAGGCAATCCACTCACCTCAGACTCCCAAAGGTGCGGGATTACAGGCTGAGCCACCGAGCCCGGCTTTTATTAGTTTTCATTTACTGTTTTGTGTCAGGGTCTCACTCTGTCACCCAGGCTGAAGTGCAGTAACACGATCATGGCTCACCACAGACTCTAACTCCTGGGCTCAGGCGATCCTCCCACCTCAACCTCTCAAGTAGCTGGGACTACAGATACCGGTCACCACACTCAGCTAATCTTTTGATTTTTTTTTTTCTTTTTGTAGTGAGGAAGTCTCACTATGTTGCCCAAGCAGCCCTCCTGCTTTGGCCTCCAAAAGGGCTGGAATTATAGGCATGAACCACTGGCCCAGCCATATTAGCATTTATTATATGCCAGACCCTATGTAAATTGCCCCCAGCACTGTTCTCTCAGGTGGATAGTGTCACCCTTCTTGCTGTCAGATCCAAAGCAAACTCTCACCTCCTCCCCCATCCTCCGAAGACCTGAGGAATCCTATCCTATAAATCAGCGGGCCCCAACCTTTTTGGCATCAGGGACCAGTTTTGTGGAAGACAATTCTCCCAGGGGTGGGGGTGGGGGCGTGGGGATCATCAGGCATTAGATTCTCATAAGGAGCACTGCAACCTAGAGCCCTCGCATGCACAATTCACAATAGGGTTCATGCTCCTATGAGAATCAAATGCTCCCACTGATCAGACAGAAGGCAGACCTCCGCTCGCTTGCCACTCACCTCCTGCATCCAGTTCGGTACAGGTGGTCTATGGCCCGGGGGTTGGGGACCCCTGCTCTAAGCCACAAATGACACTTCCCTAAAGCATACCTCCTCACCCACACCAGCTGAAAACTTCTGGGGGGTGACAATGGTCTATTTTTTACCTGTTTATGCCCCACAACATTGACTGCACTGTCCTATGTGCTTTAATACATAAACATCTCTGACATAGTCACTAATGCCAAGGAAATAAGGAGACATGCTGGGTGGCAGCTCTCCTTTCTATAACACTGTTACAGCAGAGCAGCTATAGCCCACAGGTCCCCAGAAGGAGCTATCCTCCATCCCAGGAGCCCATGCTGGCTGTCTATTCCTAGCTTCACTGTGGCATTCTCCAGCATTCTCAAACAACCTCTTCCTCCTTTATCAGAGCTACCATAAAACTCCATTGAAGGAAGAGAAACAATTCTCAACCTCCACAAACCTAAGCCCAAGTGCAGCATTTTGCTCATGAACCACGTGCAAGTTAAATTTTAGAGCCCTGAATAAGTTAAGAGAGACTTAATGTCAACCCATGTGTACAGAAAGGTTTCATGGTTCTGTTTTTAAAAGAGAAAGAAGGGCCAGGTGCTGTGGCTAACACCTGTAATCCCAGCACTTTGGGAGGCCAAGGCAGGAGGATCGCCTGAACCCAGAAGGTTGAGGCTACAGAGAGCCGTGAGTGTGTCACTGCACTCCAGCCTGGGTGACAGAGTAAGATTCCAAAGTTCCATTTTCTGTTAAGTCTGATTATTTTTTAGCAACTTCTTGAAAATAACATTGTTATTAGTTTTCCCACTTTTCCCACTAAAATTGTAAGATAACAAGGCAGACAAGAAAATCGCATTCCAAGAACGTACTTCAGCATGAAGGCTTTTACACACAGCTATCACTTCCCATTTCCAATCCTACCTTTCAAGAGTTTCTCCAATCCCAGCTATCTCATGCAGCATCAGGACCACATTTAGGCTTATCTACAGAAGGCAAATGCTCCTGATTTGTATATTCAAGACAGATCTTCATAAATAATGTGAAAGTCAGACATAAAAAAGACAGCAAATAATCTGGTACCAATTATTATGTGAAATTTTTCCCATATTTTATTAGGTGCCAGATAAAGATTTTTTAAAACCCTGTGGATTTGAAAGAATGTGTAAATCATCCTCTAAAAGAATTAACATATCATATACACGATGATTGACTAGAATAGTATCTGCATTGTGACATTTCAACAGTACACAATGGCATTTTTTTCCCATTAGTGATTCTTTCCAGGTTTTCAGTTAAGCAAAATACTTCCATACCTATTGTGGAGAGAAAAGAGAAATGACAGTTGAAACCAAAATTTCCATGACCCTCTTTAAGCAAAGTAAGCTCTTGCTCATCACAATGATAAACACGCACATGTTTATATGTAGGTTTCACACACAAGAGAAGCTATTTTAGGTTGTAGCTCCCTGCCCCACTATTATCAGGCTAGTGCAGGTGGGGGCAGATGACATGGACCGCACAGTCAAGTCCACCTGACCCCAACGAAACAGTTCGTGGAAACATCATCTGACCCAGACTGCTTGATTCCAGCAAGGCTAGCTGTCTAGCTGACCTCTTTTACTCTCATACAAACTGTGGAAAAATGAGGGAAAAATTACCCTGGGCTCAGCCTTCCAGGGCAAGCAGGCTAAAAGCCCTGTCTATGCTGGTTTCACAGGGAATGGAGGACGTGGTACCATCCCAACCTGGAGAACTCCTCCCCACCCCACTCCCGAGAGAAACCAAGGAAAGAGCGGATGCCAGAACACCAAGACCATGACCATGAAGTCCAGGGTGAAGAACATGGGAGGACAAAGAATGAAAAGAAAACTAGGAATGACATCGAATTCATTCATAAAGAGGATGATTTATTTGATTGTAAAAAGTAATTTTAAATAATTTACTGTAAAAGCTTATTTTGTAATTCAAAAATAAGAAGCCTGCCACTTAAGAATATTCACAATGTCAGCCAGGTGGAGTTCAGTACAGGAAGAAGAGAACTTCCTCTCTGCTGCCTGGGCAGAGATTGCAAACAACAAGGCTGACATCATCTGATTCCTGTAGTTTTTCCATCTCTAATTTCTGTGGGAAACAAAAGATTCCAGCTAGGGCTCCAATTTCTCCTCTCTCCTGCCTATTCTCAAACCCCTTCTGTTTTGGTCAGTTAATGGCTCCAATCTGGAAGCACAGGCTGACCATTAGAAACTCCAGAGCCAATAAAGAGGGTCAAAGAAAAAAAATTAACCAGAACAATTTGCTGGCACTGAGAGGCCCATCATGCTCTGATATAAAAACACAGACTCATTTGGGGGAACTCCTCCTTATCTGGCTTTTGTTTTCTAAGATTTGTACAGAATAAATGACCAAAAGTTATTTATTTATTTTTTTTTTAGTTGGAGTCTCACTCTGTCCCCCAGACTGGAGTGCAGTTGTGGCCGTTCCCGGCCACTGCAGCCTCGACCTGCTGGGCTCCGGCGATCCTTCCACCTCAGCCTTCCAAATAGCTGGAATACAGGCGCATGCTACCACACCCAGCTAATTTTTTTATTTATTGTAGAGATGAGGTCTCGCCAAGTTGCCCAGGTGGGTCTCGAACCCACGGGCTCTGGCAATCCACTCACCTCAGCCTCCCAAGGCACGGGATTACAGACTGAGCCACCGAGCCCAGTTTCAAAAGTTATTTTAATAACAAATCACAAGCCTGGGCGCTTTGGCTCACATCTGTAGTCCCAGCACTTTAGGAGATCAAGGCAGGAGGATCACTTGAGCCCAGGAGTTCAAGACCATCCTGGGGAACATACCAAGACCTCATCTCTATAGTTTTTTAAAAATCACAAAAACACATGGATTACAGAAACGAAAAAGTCATCCTGAGCACACAGCAAAGCGCCAATGGAGGGATGGTGGCTTGGTTGGAAGCCAAACTGCTTACGGGGAAAAGGCTGATCCATCTCTGAAGTCCATCATTTCTAATATGTGTTACCTGTATGACCCAGTTGATGATCCCTAGTAGATGCGAAAATGTATCATTAGAGTCAGGAAACGTAAAAATCACCGTCAGGAAGTTCCACGGATCAACACTTTCCAAACTCCCTGCATTCCAGACAACTCTGTTCTTTTCCCCTTGTTCTTTCATCTCAATCTTCACTCTGACTGCTAATCCTCACTCTGTAGGGTATTCATTACTGTCACAATTATATTACTCCACAAATAAGAACACAACACAATGAAGTCCAAGATGGATTAACTTTAATTTATTGTAGTAATGCCTTAATATTCTGTAATTGCACCATTACAGAAAAATGTCGTCCTTTCCCTTTGTCTTCAGCTCAACATTCTGATTTTTTTTAAAGCACTAGAAATACTTCAAAGTAACCTGTGCAGCCAGCAGTTTGCCTATAAATGTCATTTGTGCTTAAAAGGCCGATGGTACAAAACCAAAGTATTCTATTCTAGAAGTTCAAGTCATTTAGGAACCCTAAAGGCTACAGCTCAGGTGCTGACCAGGATGTCTATCCCTGACCAAGAGTAATCTGGCCAAACTGAGATTCTGTCTAGGATTCAGTTCACACAGAACTGCAAGGAAAATCAATGCCCTTGACATATGCACTCAGAAAGAAAACGAGATGGCAGAGGGTAAAGAAGAGGTCTGCTTTTCATCTGGACAATGCAAGAAGACATTCACCGTACATTGACTTGCCACAGACCTGAGCGCGAGTCTCAGCTTCAAGAAGCTCACCGTGATCACAACACTAGGCTGAAAATCACAAGTCTTATGGCAAACAATTATTTGAGGAGTTCTTCAAGGTGCTTGTAAAATGAAATCCAAGATGTCTTTCCAACTGCTTGTTTTCCACAGCACTGAAGTTCAGAGATGGGTTTACACACTATATTCTTCATCAATGCTCCCCAGTACTAATTCCACTATACTGTAATTACATGACTCCTTCCTTAAACTGCAAGCTCCCTAGAGACAAGGATTATGCTGACTTTATTATATCAAAGTGCTAATCACTGGAATGAAGATGTGTATGGTAGCATGGTCCCCACAAAAGATATAAAAATAGCTACCATGAGTTGTAAGTTCCCTTTGTGAAACCAAACATAAAACATACTCCTTGGTACTTTATAAAAGGCAGGAAAAGTCAGGCGTGATGGCTCATGCCTGTAATCTCAGATCTACTTACACTTAGAAAACAGAATGTTGTATTTATTCACAAATCACTCACCTCCTGCTCTCACCCTAACCCAATTTCAACTTGACAACTGAAAGAACTTAAGGCAAAGTGGGTTGAAAGTCAAATATGTAATTCTTTTATTTTCTACTTCATTTTACCAGTTGGGTCCTAGATCTTCACTTTTAATACTCCAGTATAATTTTCCTTCATTTTTGTCTCCCTTTTAGGCCTACTTATCCAAAGACTTTTTTAAAAATCAATTTTGAACTTGATAAGAGAGAAGGAAGCATTGTGTGAAGGCAAGACAGCAGAAAGACTGGGCCTAAATCCTGCTCATCGTTTCACTACCCGGCCTTGGCCATGATGCGAGGATATACGTAAAGCACCCGGGAGGAGGCACAACTCATGCCCCTGCTCTAGCTGAAATTCATTGCTTCCTGTACCCCCTCTTCCCACCTGACCCCCACTACACAGTGTAGTTTTTGTGGCTTTTACACACATACACTATATCATGGGAGCCCCAAATTAGACAGGGTGCTCACATAATATTTACCTATTCTGAAGAAATCACCCAAAGATCAGGTTGGTAAAGACAAGGGTTTATTAATACTTTCAGAAGGGAACCAATGGCAGCAGGGAGCTTTCTGCACCCTGACAGATGTGGGAAGCCATTATATACCCCCGCCATGGGATGAAGGAGCTTGACCCAAACAATAGCAAGAATACCCCCATTAGGGAAGAGGTGAGACACAGACAACAGTATGGCATGCAGAGAAGCCGGATGTTTATCCCTTTAACAGGTAGCTTCAGTCAACAGGTATGCATATCTCCAGAACATCTTGACCTTGATTGGTTACAAATGGTGTCAGGGGAGGGGGAGTGGGGCATCTGTATTTACCCCACATACATACACTCTGGAACTTTGCCATACTTGCCCCTGGCTCACCCTCCATCCCCCAGTCCCACTCCTACCTTCCAATCTCAAATAACCCCCTTTGCCAAAGGCTGTGGGAACCTACTATACCCTCTGGCATCAGAGCTTGTTTTGAGGAAAATAAGAGGTGAGACCTTACAGAGACTTTCTGAATTATTCTTTTTTTTAAGAGACAGGGTCATGTTGTGTTGCTCGGGCTGGACTTGAGCTCCTGGTCTCAAGGGATGCTCCTGCCTCTGTCTCCCAATTATCCACGACTATAGGTGCCTGGCCTGAATTATTCTTACTATAATAAGGACACTTGAACTAATGCTATCTTATGAGAAAATTATTCAATCTTTTCCATTATATGTAAGCAATCAAAATGTACATCTCTTGTTATTTTATAATATGTAGTTACTGGATAAGCATATATACATAGGTATTATTGAGGCCAGAGATCATATATAATACTCATCTCTGTTTCGCAAGTACCTTCACAGTACACAGCACTTATTTTATTTTATTTTATTTTTGAGTTGGAGTCTCACTCTGTCACTCAGACTGAAGTGCAGTGGCCACTCCCAACCACCGCAGCCTCGACCTGCTGGGCTGGCTCCAGTGATCCCTCTCACCTCAGCCTTCCAAGTAGCTGGAACTATAGGTGCGCGCTACCACGCCCAGCTAATTTTTTGATTTAATGTAGAGATGAGGTCTCGCCAAGTTGCCCAGGCGGGTCTCAAACCTGCGGGCTCAGGCATTCCACTCACCTCAGCCTCCCAAAGCACGGGATTACAAGCTGAGCCACCGAGCCCGGCAGTACACACCACTTATTAGAAGCTCAATAACTGTTGAGGAATGGACTAACAAATACACTGTTAGTGCTTGAGTCAGCAGTAAGAAAACATATTTACAAATGAGGAATGAATACACAATAATATTTGCAGAGATACTACATGTCATTCCTACTTTTATATAAAGACTTTTCAGTTCAAAGTCATAACCAAATCTGTATGGTACTTAAAAATTATTTCATGGTTGGGTGCGGTGGCTCACACCTATGATCCCAGCACTTTGAGAGGCTGAGATGGGAGCCCAGGAATTGGAGAGCAGCCTTGACAACATGGCAAAATCATGTCTTAAAAAAAAATTAGCCAGGTGCAGTGGCATGTGCCTGCAGTCCCAGCTATTCAGGAAGTTGAAGCAGAAGAATCACTTGAGCCCAGGAGGTTGAGGCTGCAGTGAGCCATCATCATGTCAGTGTGCTCCAGCCTGGATAACTGTGGAGAGCGCGGCCTGAGCCAAGATGGCGCCCGGGACCTCTGCCAAGTCCCATGATTAGGCGCATGATATACCGCCGGGCCCTCCTTCACTGCGCACCGCGCAAGTGCAACGCTGCAGAGCCTATGAACTGCTGACATGC
>NW_007253336.1:0-2747 GCF_000164805.1 Carlito syrichta
TTACAGGTGTGCCATTTTTTATCTTCATACCATATCTGTAGTGTACCCTTTCCATATTTAGGTATGTTTAGATGCACAAATGCTACCACGTTACATTTGTGTACAACATTCAGCAAGGAACATGCTGTACAGGTTTAGGCTATACCATACACTGTAGGTTTATACTATCTAGGTTTGTATAAGTACATTCTATTATGTTCACGCAAAGAAATTGTCTAACAATGCATTTCTCAGAGCGTATCCCTGTAGTTAAACGACACATGACAGTATTATAAAATAAAATTCTAGACCTGAGGCCAGGCTCAGCAGCTCATGCCTGTAATCCTAGCACTTTGGGAGGTGAAGGTGGGAGGATTCCTTCAGCCCAGGAGTTTGAGACCACATAGTGACACCTTGTCTCTACAAGGAAATTGAAAAAATTAGCTGGGTGTGGTAGCAAGTGCCCACAATCTGAGCTACCTAGGAGGCTGAGGCGTTCGGACTGCTTGAGCCCAGGAGTTTTATGGCTGTGGTAAGCTGTGATCATGCCACTGCACTACAACCAGATTGACAGTGTGTGACCCTGACTGAAAATAAAAAATAAAATTCTAGATCTAGGTTTCAGTATCATCTCAGCTATTTTCTACTGTCCATCTCTAACCGATCACACAAATCTTTGGATCTCAGTGTTCAACTCTGACTCACATAACGCAACACATAAGAGTTGCACTACATTAACTTTAAGTTCTTTTTAAACACCAAATCCCATGACACTAAAATGTTGTGTCCTCAGTACCAAAATTAGTAAAGACCTATTTTCTATGGAGGATGAAGACACAGATGTGGGAAGTCTGAAGCCTGACAGCCAACAATGGAAGGTGTCACACTAACAAAACACAGCATCCCTACATGTTTTCAGCAAGACCACTTGATAAATGTGATTCAAAATAAATTCCACCAGGATTCTTCACAGAATCTCGAGCGTGAATATATGCTGTGACAAGTGTAGTTCACTGGCCATATCCCTGACCCTGGGGGGCCGGGCAGGAGCGGGGCGAGCATTACAGCAGCTTACCCACAGCTGGGCCTTCCATGTCATCGTCTTCATCTTCTTGCATTTCTTCAATGTGCATATTACTTTCCAATGGGATGTCATTGAATCAGCATCACGTAACACCAAAAATTCCACTGGTACTCCCGAGAAATGCATTAGTTTTTAAAAAATGAGTAAACTATAATCAAGCATTTTAATGTAAAAGTGCTTTACTTGCTTGACATTAAACGTTTGAGCTTCAATTTTAAAATCAAATGAAACGAAAGTAAATAACTCCAAGATTCCCATGAAAAGAAAAGCATCCAAAACACGCCTTTTATAAAGACAACGTGCAAACTGAAAAGGGGGGGAGGAATTCCAAAATAGCAACACCGTGGAGCCCACCTAGGTGCCCACCAGTGGTGGACTAGATAAGGAAAACGTGGTAACATACACCACGGAACACTATGCAGCCATGAAACAGAACAAAATCACGGCCTTTGCAGCAATAGGGATGCAGCCAGAGCGAATTATCCCAGAAGCAGAAAACTGAAAACTGCATGCTCTCCCAACTAAGTGAGAGCTGAACACTGTATGCACATGGGCAGAAGGATGGGAACAACAGACACTGGGAGTTCAGAACAGAGGGTGGGTAAGGGTAAAACTACGCACTGGGTACCATGTCTACTGCCTGGCTGATGGCTAAAGAGAAGCCCAAGTTTCATCATCACATAATATTCCTATGGAACAAACCTGCACGTGTATTCCTAGAATCAAAGAAAATTAAATAAAGAACTGAAAGTCTCAATTGAAAGTCTCAACTGAAATTTGTGAAATGCTTCACATATAACAACAAATCCTATCTCTACATAAAATGGAAATAGATAAAATTTTATTGCAAATACGGCAAATCAAAATAGACTATTCTGATATTCCACAAAATATTTAAAACAATACTTCAGTTAATTAAGTTCACTAATAAGTTCAGTTTCCTATTTAGTTATAAATATTTACCATCTACTCCAAGTATTTTAGAACAAATACTATGCCACCGAGGTCAACATAATTCCATTAAGATTTCACTGAGGCGGAAGGATCGCTGGAGCCCAGCAGGTCGAGGTTGCGGTGGCCGGAAGCATCCACTGCACTCCAGTCTGGGTGACAGAGTGAGACTTTAGCCCCCCAAAAAAGATTTCTTTAGAGGCAACCTCTTTCAGGTCCCCTCCTACTGTGGGAGATTTTTATCTTCTTGATAAATCCTGCTTTCCAAAAAAAATATTTCTTTCATATTTTACAAACATGAAGTTATTTTTTAAATATGTATTATTTTTAAAGATATACGGTACAGTTCAGGGTTAGGTACATAAGTGGTCATCGTACAGGAAAGTTTGGTGATGTTATTGAGGTTCTGTCCCCACCCCACTGTGTCCCATTACTGCCAACCTTTTTCTTATGGCATTATGGTGAAAGTTCAAGGTCCACTTATGAGTGAGTACATGTATTACTCAGTTCTTTGTTCCTGTGATGAATCACTGAGTATTACACACTTTAATTCCATCTAGGTTGCTGCAAACTTCATCATTTTGGTTTTTTTATGCTGCATAACATTCCATTGTGTAAATGTACCACATTTTCTTTGTCCAGTCCACTTTCAATGGGCAGCACAGTTGGTTCCATGTTTTTGCTATTGTGAATAATGCTGAAGTAACCATATGTGTGCAGGTAGCTTTTTTTA
>NW_007253336.1:3111-33095 GCF_000164805.1 Carlito syrichta
AAAAAAAAACATCAAGGAAGTAGGGTGACAGCCTACAGAACGAGGAAAAATATGTGCCAATTGTAAATCTGAAAAAGGCCTAACATCCAGGATCTATAAGGGATACAAATGTGCCGAAAAGAAAAAAATAACCCTATTAAAAAGTGAGCAAAAGCTATGAACACACACTTCCCAGAAGAAGACATATAAGCAGCCAACAGAGACATGAAAAAATGCTCAATCACACTAATCATTGAGAAATGCAAATTAAAACCACACTGAGATACCCCCTAACTCCAGTCAGAATGGCCATCATGAAGAACTCAAAAAACAACAGAAATAGGAGCGGATACAGCGAAAAGAGAACATTTCGACACTGTTGGTGGGAGGGTAAACTAGGACAACATCTGTGGAAAAGCATGACGTTTCAGGCCACTAGATTTTTTTAGCAAATTATGCTTGACTGTAATTAAGCTATAAAGGTGCTCCAAGTATATGTATTCCTTGATACCACATACATTCATCTTTTTTATATTCAAAACAAGAGCTTTTTGAGTCCTACAGAAAAATGAAGTTAAAAGGTAGAGAAATTAAAATCAATTCCCTGAATTTGTTCCAAAGATTCATGGAAAATTTGCAGTAAACATTTTAATTGAAGTATAACATTCACACAGAAAACAATAACAATTTTAAGTGGATAGTTGCATGAATTTTTACAAAATAGACACATCTATTTAACCGCCACACAGATTAAGATTAAGATACAGAACCTTATCAGCAAACCCACAGGTCTTCTTTTTTCTTCTTTTTAGATTAGGAAAGGTAGCTTATTTAGAAAGTAGAACCAGAGATTCACAGATTCACGTCTCAAGGAAGAGAAGGGGTTGGACACTCGAAGAAAACGTGGCCTCACAGGCCCTCTTCTTAACCCTCCCTGTCATTACCCTCTCCCAAAAGTAATCACTATTCTGACTTTATTCACAGTTGACTTTGGAATGCGGGAACTGCCCCCCACTTCAAACGCTGAATCCTAAGAAACAGTGTGATGGTAACAGAAGATGGGGCCTGGGGAACGTGCTTAGGTCACAAGGGCAGAGCCCTCATGAAGGGGATTAGTGCCCTTGTCAAAGACATCCCAGAGAACTAGCTTGTCCCTTCGTCCTATCGTGGGGAGGACACAGTGAGAAGACAACATCTCTGACTCAGGAAACGGGCTCTCACCAGACATCAAATCTGCCAGTGCCTTAACTTGGACTTCCCAGTTTTCAGGACTGTGAGTAATGAACGTCTGCTGTTTATAAGCTAATTTGTGGTATTTTGTTACAGCAGCCCAGTCAGACTAAGATAATCATCATCTATAAACGCTGTCAGTTTTTAAATTTATATAATAGAACTACACAGTTTCTACTCTTCCTGTGACTGCTTCTTTTGCTCAACATTGTTTGTTTTATCCATGCTGTTAACATACAAAAGCAGCTTATTCTTTTGCAATGCTGTGAAATATTCATGAGATAATTGACTTTTCATTCTACTGCTCATGGGCCATGCATTATTTCTAGTTTGGGACTATCGTAAATAAAACTGCTATGAAGACTATACAATAATGTCGTCTTTTGGTGCCCATGTCTGTGTGTTCTCTTAAGCATACCTAGGAATGAAATTGCTGATTCATGAGATAGACATAGCTTCAGGTTTAGTAACGCTGCCAGTATGTTCCAGTTTTCATTGTACCAATTTTCTCTCCTACCACCAACACACAAAAGTTCTTAGAACCCCATATCCTCGTCAACACTTTGTATTTCTTTTTAATTTTATCCACTCGGGAGGGCAAGTATTGGTATCTCTTGTGATATTGTTTGCATTTCTACTCATACTTTATTTGTTAATTGCAAAGGGAACGGGGAGACACCTCTTATCAACAAGGGTGCCTGAACGGAGCATATTTGTATACCTAACCCCTAACTGTACCCCACAATATCATTTTAAAAAATTGATTAAAAATAAATTGCAAAGGGGAAAAATGCATCTTACAATGAAGAGAAGTAGGTATTTCCACCTTAACTCAGTGATCAAACGCAGTATCACTGAGAAAAAGCAGACATCCTGCATTTAGGATAAGACAAAATATAAAAATACTATGAAGTGTTCGTATCCAAAATGTTAATGGAGCTAATTAACCTTAAGTCTAACTTCCAGTTTATAGAAAATGTAAGGGAACAGAGGAACAAGGTAGACAAAAACAAAAGGAAATAGACAAATTCAGAATATGCAAAAACTAGCCCCATTTATTCAAAAAGTCATTGTCATGGTGAAAAAGGGAAAGAACATAGAATATTAAGACATTTAAGAAACATATTAAATGCCATCTATAATCCTTGACTAGATTTTGGTTCCTAAAAACTATTTATGGAAAATAATTTTAGGATGAGAAAATTTGAATATAGTCTGACTTTGAGATTAGGCTATAACATTTAAAAATTATTGTTAATTTCATTAGGTACGACACTGAGACTATGAGTATACATTAGAGAATAATAATAGTTTTTAGATATTCATGCTAAATATCTATGGGGAAAATGTCACGATATCTGAAACATTCTTTGAAACATTGCAGAAGAAAATTGTAGATAAAGAAAACAGGACAAAATGTTAATTATTGAATCTAGGTAGGCGTTATATGGTTGCTGATTCTATTTTTCTTTTTACTTTTCGGCGTGTTTTTTTTTTAAATAAGAAGTTTAAGAAAGGAATTCGATTTTTTCTTTTTTCGAGTTGGAGTCTCACTCTGTCACCCAGACTGGAGTGCAGTGGCCGCTCCCGGCCACCGCAGCCTCGACCTGCTGGGCTCCGGCGATCCTTCCGCCTCAGCCTTCCAAGTAGCTGGAACTACAGGCACGCGCTACCATGCCCATCTAATTTTTTGATTTATTGTAGAGATGAGGTCTCGCCAAGTTGCCCAGGTGGGTCTCGAACCCACGGGCTCAGGCAATCTACTCACCTCCGCCTCCCAAAGGCATGGAGTTACAGGCTGAGCCACCGAGCCCGGCTGGGATCTGATTTGATAGTAATGTGCAAAAGCCCGTTCTTCTCAGAGCCTCTGCACTTGTGTTCTCTCTGCCTAGACCACTCTTTCCTCACAAACCCACAGGCTCACTCCCTTGCTTTGCTGTCACTTTTCATGACCACCCTCTCACCTCAGCTCGTTTTTCTCCATTGTTCGAACACTATCTGACATTCTAACTATACTTGTTTTTACCTGTCTCTTGCCACAAATATATTAGCAAAACTTAATTTTGTTCATGGCTATATCTTCAGAGCTTAGGACTGTGCCTGAAACATAGCAGGCACATAATAAATAATTTAAAAAAATTTTTTTTTAAATTTAAACAATTTTGTAATCCTCTTGGTTGGAGAAAAAGAAAATATTTATTGAATAAATATTAGTTCTTTATTAGTACTTACAGTGTGTTGGGCTGTCAGCTAAGGAAGCACTTTACATTTTTTCATTTAATATACTGCCCCAATCATTTATAGTAGATAGTAAGATCCCCACTTTACAATGGAAAAATAATGGAGACATACAGAGGTCAAGTAATTTTCCCAGAGTTACAAAGTAAGATTTGATTCTATAGCATAAACTCTTTTTTTTTTTTTTGAGTTGGAGTCTCACTCTGTTGCCCAGACTGGAGTGCAGTGGCCACTCCTGGCCACCGCAGCCTCGACCTGCTGGGCTCCGGCGATCCTTCCGCCTCAGCCTTCCAAGTAGCTGGAACTACAGGTGCGCACTACCACACGGGGCTAATTTTTTGATTTTATTGTAGAGATGAGGTCTCGCCAAGTTGCCCAGGCGGGTCTTGAACCCGCAGGCTCAGGCAATCAACTCATCTCAGCCTCCCAAGGCACGGGATTACAGGCTGAGTCACTGAGCCCGGCTATAAACTCTTAACACTATATTGCCAATCACTGCCACAGAGGAAAAAAAATCTGAAGAACTAACAAAATGCTAACAGAAATGTTTTATGGCTCTTATACATATTAGGAGGCTTGCAGTGTAGTAATACAAGTATATAATACCCTCTGTGCAGCCAGTACTAATACTTAGCAACCCTCAAACCCTTTGCCAGGAGGGAGGGGGGCACTTGAGACAGAAAGGGAAAGGATGATTATACAGTCCCAGGATCAACATTATTGCCCTAATGAGGAGGTAAAAAACAAAAACAAAAAAACACTGCATTTATTAAATAAACTCATAGAAAAGTTTATTCTATCCTTTACAGAACATCTGTTTAGGGAGATAGCTAATATATAACCTCATCTTTCTTTGCATTAAACAAAATTATTTCTAATATATTTTAACTATTTAAGACATCAAAACTGGCAAACCAACATGAAATATAATACTTCTAGAAAACATACTGCCCAGTAACACACATTATAGTCTCTTATATAAGGTTCTTGATCTACTAGCGAAAAGTTAGTTTTAAAAGGTTCTATATGTATGCTTTCTATTACCTGGCCATGGAGCAGAGCACACTTGCTCCCAGACTGTCACATATTTGAAGTAATGTTTTCAAAGTATTTTCCCCATGGTCTTACAAAATTTCTTGTAAATTAGAGGAGTGGTTTCATGACTATTTGAAAATAGTGAGTGAGAAGACTGGGTCTTAGAGAAGTTAATTAATTTATCTGGTCCTAGAACTAGAAAGAAATAGAATCCAAGTTTTCTAACTCTTAACTCAATATTCCTACCACAGATTTAGGCAAGAGAATTTAAGTTTTAGTTTGGTAGTTTTTAAACACATCAACTTACCTTTTATCATATTTATATCACATTTAGAAAATCTGAGAAGTTAAAGGTTTCTTAATAACTGAGAAATAAAATTTAAAACATTTCAGAGAAAAAAGGACACAAACAAATTTACAAAGGAAATATAAATGGCCAATAAACCTAAAAAAAAAAAAAGTTTAACCTCAGTAGGAATTAAGACATGCAAATTAAAATTAAAACAATAACTTTTGGGGGAAGCCTATAAAGACTTTTAAAGATGATAATGCTAGTATTGGCAAAGATATTTGAGAAACAAGGAATTCCAAACCTGCTTGTAAAAGTATAACCTTTTTGAAGGACAATTTGACAATTGTTTTTTAAAGAGACAGGGTCTCTTTCTGTTGCCTAGGCTGGAGTGCAGTGGTATGATCATAGCTCACTGTAACCCCAAACTCCTGGGCTCAAGCGATTCTCCTACTTCCTCTTCCCAAAGTGGTGGGATTACAGGCATGAGTAACCACATCTGACCTGATAACGTATTTTAAAAGCTGTAAAAATATCCATTTTCTTTGACAAATTTCCATTCCAGAAATTTGGCTAAAGGAAAGAATTGGTGATATTCAACACAGTATACAAAAGCAGGCATTATATCACAAGAACAAGTATTAAATATAATTTTAGAAAAAGGGCAGACTATCAAGTATAACCCTAACTTTCTTCTTCTTAAAAACATAAATAAACATACAAAAAAAAGGAACAGAAACATTAAAAACATTAAAATGTTAACAGCAATTATCTCTTAATAGGGGCAACTTACAGGTTTTTTTCCTGTAACAAACATATCCTACTTTAAGACTATATGTATTACCTTTCTTTCAATAAGCAGATGTTGTAGAACAATATATAAAACAACGAACCTTTTCTGTTCTTTTGAAGATCACATTAGCATGCTGAGGAATGTTCACTTCCAAAGAGTCCCTTTTTAAAAATGGAAATAAATGTTTTATGTTGCAAATCTGGAGAATACTAGTCATCCAGCCTGCCAATCTGAAATAGAACTATAAGTTCTTACACTAAAAAATATTTACAAAAAAATTTCACCAGGCTCCGCACCTTTGGGAGGCTAAGGTGAGTAGATTGCCTGAGCCCGCGGGTTCGAGACCCGCCTGGGCAGCGAGACCTCATCTCTACAATAAATCAAAAAATCAGCCGGGCGTGGTAGTGCATGCCTGTAATTCCGGCTACTTGGAAGGCTGAGGCGGAAGGATCGCTGGAGCCCAGCAGGTCGAGGTTGCAGTGGCCGGGAGCGGCCACTGCACTCCAGTCTGGGTGACAGAGTGAGACTCCAACTCAAAAAAAAAAAAATTTCAATTTAGTGAGTGTGAAAAATTTTATACGTAATACAAACTAGATTTTCTGATCTCTATCTTAATCTACATCTTCATTTAGCAGTTTTCAACTTCAAACTTCATTTACAGTTTTAAATTCATCAATCTTATAATTAATGTATAGACTTAGCAACTGGTTCTAACTATATTGGAATCTATTAGAGATTTGAGTGTATTTGGTTAATACCATGTTTTAAAATATTAGTATTTTTCTAAATACAGTTAATATTCAATGTCTGAGATACCTTAACAAGAGTAGAACTCCTCTCCTCACACTTCCAGACTTTAAACTTTACTATAAGGCTACAGTAATCAAAACAGCCTGTTATTGGTACAAGAACAGGCATATAGATCAATGGAATAGAATTGAGATTCCAGAAGCAAAACCTCAATTTCTCAGCCAATTCATCTTCAACAAAGCCTCCACCAACAACCACTGGGGAGAGGAGAATGTATTCAATAAATGGTGCTGGGAAAACTGGCTGACCACACGCAGAAGATTGAAACAGGATCCCTACCTGTTCCCATACACAAAAATCAACAAGAAATAGATCAGAGACCTAAACATAAACCATCAAACTATAAGAACCTTAGAAAATGCAGGAGATTCCCCTATGGAAATTGGAACTGGCAACCAACTCCGGATCAAAACACCAAGTGCCCATGCCATAAGAGACAAGATAGACAAGTGGGACCTTATGAAACTGACAAGCTTCTGCAAAGCCAAAGAAACCATCACGAGAGCAGGGAGACAACCCAAAGATTGGGAAAAAATATTTGCCAACTCTTTGACAAAGGCCTAACACCTAGAATCTACAAGGATCTCAAATGTGCCCCATTACAAAGTGGGCAAAAGATATGAATAGACAGTTCTCAAAAGAAGACATATGAGCAGCCAACAGTAACATGAAAAAATGTTCAGCCTCACTAGTCAACAAAGAAATGCAAATTAAAACTACACTGAGATACCACCTAACTCTAGTCAGAATGACCATCATCAATAACTCAAAAGACAATAGTTGCTGAGAGGATGTGACGAAAAGGGAACACTTCTACACTGTTGGTGGGAGTGTAAACTAGTACAGCCTCTGTGGAAAACAGTGTGGCGATTCCTAAAAGTTCTAAAAATTGACCTTTCTTACGACCCCGCAATCCCCCTACTGGGAATATACCCAGAAGAATTCAAATCACTCTATAAAAAGTAGGCTGCACACGTGTGTTTATCATAGCATTGTTCACAATAGCAAGAACATGGAACCAACTGTGATGCCCATCAAAAGAGGACTGGATAAAGCAAATGTGGTACATACAGAAAATGGAATATTACACAGCCATAAAAAAGAACAAAATCATGAACTTTGCAGCAACCTGGATGGATTTAGAGTCTATAATACTGAGTGATCTTTCACAGAAACCAAGAACTGAGTATCACATATTCTCACTCATGAGTGGACATTGAACAACTATCATAATACTGTTGGAAAGGGTTTTAAAGTAGTGGTAAGCTGCGGGGGTGTGGGGCGGTAGGGAGGTAGGATTGGTAGTAGTGGGAAACTGCCTGGGCGGGGCACAACTCATCAACAAGGGTACCTGACCAATGAATATTTGTATACCTAACCCTGAAATGTACCCCATAATTTTAAAATAAAAAATGTAAAGGTGAAAAAAAAAAAGAAAGAAGAGGAAACAACTTACCAAAACCTCTGGGATGCCATGAAAACAGTTCTACGAGGGGAATTTATATCTCTACGAGCACAGATGAAAAAAATGGAAAGAACACAAGAGCCTAACAAATCACCTAAGGGAGCTGGAAAGAGAAAACCACCAAAACCTCAACTTTAGCAGAAGAATCCAAATCACCAAAATAAGAGCTCAAATGCAGCACACAGAAGACAAAAATATAGAAAACGTCAACAAAACAAAAAGCTGGCTCTTTGAAAGAATTAACAAGATTGATGGATCCCTAGCCAGAATGACCAAGAAAAAGAAAGTAAAAGCCCAAATAAACATAATCAGAAATACAAAAGATCAAATCACAACTGATCCCAAAAAAATACAGAAGATTATCAGAGATTACTATGCACACCTATATGAAAACAAACTTGATAAACTAAATGAAATGGAGGACTTTCTGACATCACGCAACCTCCCCAGGTTGAAACAAGAAGACACTGAGACATTAAATAGACCAATAACAACCCAGGAAATTGACTCTGTCATATGAAAACTCCCCACAAAAAACAAAAACAAAAACAAAAAACAAAAAAAACACTGGACTGAATGACTTTCCAAAATTCTACAAAATGTACAAAGAGGAGCTGATACCAATCCTATTGAAAGTATTCCAGGCAATTGAGAAAGATGGACTTCTCCCCAAATCATTTTACTAAGCTAACATCACACTGATACCCAAACTGGAAAACGATCCAACAAAAAAGAGAACTATAGGTCAATATTCCTCATGAGTATAGTTGCAAAAATCCTCAACAAGATTCTAGCAAATCAGATCCAAAAATACATCTCAAAAATCATCCACCATGACCAAGTAGGCTTCAACCCCAGAACGCAGGGCAAGTTCAACATTTGCAAGACCATAAATGTAATTAAATACATCAACAGATATAAAAATAGGAATCACATGATTATATCATTTGATGCAGAAAATGCTATTAATAAAATCCAGCACCCCTTCTTGATAAAAATCCTCAAACACCTAGGTATAGAAGGAACATACATCAAAATAGTAAGTGCCAGCTATGATGAACTCACAGCTAACATATTGCTAAATGGACAGAAACTGGAAACATTTCCCCTGAAAACTGGAGCAAGACAAGGCTGTGCCCACTCTCACCCCCTTGTTCAACATTGTGTTGGAAGTCCTAGCTCCAGTAATTAGACAAGAGAAGGAAATCAGGGGTATCCAAATAGGAAAAGAGGAAGTCAAATTATCCCTTTTTGCAGATGATATGATCCTATACCTTGAAAATCCAAGAAAATCTGTCAAAAACCTGCTTGCACTGATAAAGGGCTTTAGCAAAGCCTCAGGGTACAAAATAAATGTGCAAAAGACAGTTGCATTCCTATACACCAACAACAAGCAGGCAGAGACGCAAATTAAAAGCACAATCCCATTCACATTAGCCACACAAAAAAATGAAATACCTCAGCATCATCCTAACCTTTACAATGAGAACCACAAAACACTGCTCAAAGAAATCCAAGAAGACACAAACAAATGGAAACTATTCCATGCTCATGGATAGGAAGAATAGACATGGTTAAGATGTCCATCCTACCAAAGGCAATCTACAGAGTCAATGCAGTATCCATTAAATTACCAACATCATTCTTCTCTAACCAGGAAATCACAGTACAGAAATTTATATGGAAACATAAAAAACTACAAATAGCCAAAACAATCCTTAGCAAAAGAAGCAAAGCAGGAGGTATCACACTTACAGACTTTAAACTTTACTATAAGGCTACAGTAATCAAAACAGCCTGGTATTGGTACAAGAACAGACATATAGACCAAAAGAACAAAGATTCCAAAAGCAAAGTCTCAATTTCTTAACCAACTCCTCTTTGACAAAGCCTCTACCAACAAACACTGGGGAGAGGAGAACCTCTTCAGTAAATAGTGCCGGGAAAACTGACTGATCACATGCAGAAGATTGAAACAGGATCCCCACCTATCACCGTACACAAAAATTAACTATAAATGGATCAAAGACCTAAACGTAAAACCTCAAACTATAAGAATCTTAGAAAACGCAGGAGACACCCTTATGGAAATTGGAACTGGCAACCAATTCCTAATCAGAATCTGAAGTGCCCATACCATAAGAAATAAGACAGACAAGTGGGACCTCATCAAACTGACGAGCTTCTGCAAAGCAAAAGAAACCATCAAGAGAGCAGAGAGACAGCCCACAGAATGGGAAAAAATATTTGCCAACTGTATATCTGACAAAGGTCTAACATCTAGGATCTATAAGGAACTCAAATGTGCCAAAAGGAAAAAAACAAACAGCCCCATTTAAAAGTAGGCAAAAGACATGAATAAACACTTCTCAAAAGAAGATATACGGGCAGCCAACAGACACATGAAAAAGTGCTCATCCTCACTCGTAATTAGAGAAGTGCAAATCAAAACCACATTGAGTACCAGCTAACCCCAGAAAGAATGGCCATCTTTAATAAAACAAACAACAACAGAGGCTGGCAAGGATGCAGAAAAAAAAGGAATGCTTCTACACTGCTGGTGGGAATGCAAACTAGTGCAACCTCTTTGGAAGACAATGTGGCGACTTCTGAGAGAACTAGAAATTAACCTTCCATATGACCCAGCAATTCCCCTATTGGGACTATATCCAGAAGAACTCAAATCATTCTACAAAAAAGATACCTGCACATGTATGTTTGTTGCAGCTCTATTCACAATAGCAAAAACATGGAACCAACCATGCTGCTCATAGAAGCTGAACTGGATTTTAGAAATGTGGTAAATATACACAATGGACTATTATGCAGCCATAAAGAACAAACATATGGGCTTTGCAGCTACTTGGATGGATTTAGAGTCAATCATACTCAGTGATCTATCACAGAAACAAAGAACAGAGTACCATATGGTCTCACTCATAAGCGGACCTTGAACAATTATCATAATACTATAAGAAAGGGATTGGCAGTGGTGGAAAACTGCCAGGGGGGGGGTGGAATTGGCAATTGAGGGAAACTGCTAGGGGAGGGAGGAGCAAACCTCATTAAGGATACCTGCATAATCAACATTTGTATACCTAACCCTGAATTGTACTCCACATCTTTAAAATAATAAATAAATAAATAAACAAATAAATAAGTAAATTCAGGGGTAAAATTTGAAAAAACAAAACATAAAAATTACCAAAACTGGTGAGAGCCCAAACATTTTCCTAATCCCACCAGGGTAAGATCTTAGCCACCCCACCAGAAATCTCAAGGAATCTTTCAAGGTTTTGTCTCTTTAGCTGCACGCTGCATTCACTTTCCCTGTTCTGGTCTGTGAAAGTCCACTAATCTGGGCATCTTGCCCTCTGCCTGCCAAGCCTTTCTCAGCTGACATCAAAGTTTAAATTCTAACTTAGCCTTCCAACCTGCCCTGATCCTCAGCTTTGCCTTTCACATCTGTCTTGGCGTCGTGCCTACTGGTCTCTCCTACCTATGCCAGTGTCTCCCCAGGCTTCTGGAACCTCTACCTGAATCCTATTGCCCCTGTTTTCTAGTCGTCTAGGAAAATAAAAGTTCAAACAAATAAAATGCTTATACACTATTCCATAAAAGTGTTGAAACAAAAACCACTTCAGACTTTAATTGACAATGCAATAATCCTTTTGGGTGAACAGTGGCCAAACCAGGATCACCAGCAGTGCACAATTCCAGTGAGTACCATTCACATTCTACTTTATCAAATGTATGTTTCAGGGACTGTTGTTCACATGGAAAAAATATAAATGGTATCCTTAATTTTTTGCCACATCATGCTTTCAAGTAAAGTCACATTTAATTGAATCCCAAGTCATTATAAAGTTTCCAAAGTATTAGTTTTTCAGTTTCAAAACTAACATTACATAATTCCCAGTAAGTAACATAAAGTGAAATTAGATCAGAGAATCTCCCTCCTCGTTATCTACCTAAAAGAAAAAAGGTTTAAAACACAGCACAAGAAAATTCATGAACAGAAACCTTAGGAAAGGGGCACAATTTCAAGCAAGAATGCTGAAGCAAAGAAAAAAGGGAAGATTTATAGTAAAGTTTGGTACAAATCCTAATCCTGCCCATAGTGGCAAAAACAGTACTGGTGAGTAGACAAAATCCTGAGAATTCTTAATAATCCCTCACCACTTGAAGAGAAGAAAATTACATTGGTGGGAAATGGTAAAGAACTGTAGAGTGGACTGTCTTTCTCAGCTCTATACTAAAACTCTAGATCAAAACAAATTCAAAGGATATTATACTTCTCATGGAAATAAGAAACATGGCCCCTCCCATGTAAAAGGAAAGGAGAAAGACCTATAAACTTTCTTTAAAAAAGAAATTGCTTGCAGCCAAAATACAACCAAAGAAAAAGTCACTAAAAAAAGAGCTAAGGAATTAAGCTGGTGAAACTGTGGCTGGCGAGCACTGAATCTATCTAAATGCAGAAGCAAGGCTTTTTAAAAAGTGGGAGTTGTGGTACAGAACAGAATACTATAGAGCTAATAATGTAAAAATAACACATAGCTAACAAAAATCAGAGGGGCAAAAGGAGCTGAGATGGAAATAAATGTATAAAATTGTTTTTTAAAATATGAGTTTAACTTAATGTTTTCCATAACCATTTTCAACACTTAAAGCAATATTTCCTAAAAAACCCTTTTCCGATTAAAAAAATTTATCAAAAATTCCATTTCTTTTTCTTATTTTAAATTCATATGAAATTAAATATAATAGTTCTTATTATAAAGCAGCACACACAATGATGTCCATGAATCCATGCATCCATCTATCTGTATATATCCATATGGATGCAAAGACGACTGATGTTTTAATCGTCTGTTAATTTCTACATGATGGGATTAGGCGACTTCTTGAACATTTTCTTGATACTTTGCTGCAAACATCTGGTTTATTTATAACACACACGTACCATTTTTTAAAATGACATATGGAAGGATCGCCGGAGCCCAACCGGTCGAGGCTGCGGTGGCCGGGAGCGGCCACTGCACTCCGGTCTGGGCGACAGAGTGAGACTCCAACTCAAAAAAAAAAAAAAAAAATTACATAATGAAAAGATATAATGAAGATTTTACACGTTTGGCATAACCCTTCAACTTTTCAGAGATAGAAATGTGCTGATCATTATTACCTAGTGAATCTCTATAAAATTCCTTCAGACTAATGCTAAAGAAAATGCAGCACCAAAAGCCTACAGTTTCAGTATTTACCAACGTTTTAAACAGTGATCATATCATTCATAAAAGAGGCCTTCTCTTTACCATGATGTAGTCTTTGTGATCTGTGAGTGGTCACTGAGACCCAGAGTTCATTATTACTATCACAAAATATTTCTACTTACACAATGCTATATTTGGGTTTCAATGTAATAATATGGTAAGTCATTAAAGTGTCACTTATAAATAGTCTTTCTATTCTCCCATGCATGTTTAAACATGGCTGGAATATTGCCAAATAAAATCAAATGAATTATCATGAATGAGCACACATGATTGTCACCTTTGGTGAGCCTCTTTCTGAACTTGAACAATGGATTTCCAATATTTACCATTGGGTTGATTCATGAAAAGTTCAGAGAGACTCTGGATCAAAAGTGCAGTGTCCACTAAAAATAGTCCTGATTTCCTTTTCAAATTGATGTGAAAGGCTACACAATGTAAATGTAGAATTCCATGCTCAGTTTGATATTCCAGAATACTATTGTGAGAAGAGATGGTGAGACTGTGAGGGGGGTGCTGCAGATTCTAACAACAAATGCATCTCTTTTCCATGAGGTCTTCTGGGGATGCATCACTGTCCTTTTACATTGCATTGCTTATATTATGTTTACAACTAGAGTTTCAGAAGCTACCACAACCACAGTACACAGAATGATGCAACCAGGAAGCTAAGACTATTGTATTCCTCTCCTGTATAGCCTGTATGGGTGACAATTAAAGAAGTAGAGTGTCATTATTGACTTTATTGATCATGGACCACAAGATTGTTTTCCTAGCCCTATAGTAAACCTATCATCAACAACAACAGTGAACAACACAGGTCCAAGAACACAGAGTGATTCTGTTTGAAAGCAAAGAGACAATCAGGTATACAATCCAAGGAAAATTCCCAGGAAGCATGACACTAAAGTAGAGGGGAGCAGGTGGTAGAGTGGGTTTGAAAGAGTAGCTAGGCCAGGATTGGTGGCTCGGTGGCTCAGCCTGTAATCCCAGCACTTTGGGAGGCCAAGGTGAGTGGATTGCCTGAGCCCGTAGGTTCGAGATCCACTCGGGCAGCTTGGCGACACCTCATCTCTACAATAAATCAAAAATTAGCCAGGCATGGTAGCGTGCACCTGTAATTCCGGTTACTTGGAAGGCTAAGGCGAAGGATCGCCGGAGCCCAGCGGGTCGAGGCCGGGAGCATGCCACTGCACTCCAGTCTGGGTGACACAGTGAGAGTCCAACTCAAAAAAAAGAAAAGAGTAGCTGGACTCCCACTACTCCCTTTTTTCAGTCAGAAGTTTTTTATCTTGCCACTACCCTTAAACCACATCAAAAGCCTGGCCGTCATTCTCTCACTTCCACAGATTTCTATTCTTGGGGTTGGGAACAAAGCCAAAAACTTGAAAAAAACCTCTTCTCCATACGAGGGACACCCTCCCCCCAAAAAACTCAGAATTATCCTTTGTAGGACAGGCCCCTTGTAGTACACTTGGCATGTGTTCCTTCAGATAAAACAGTCAACCAAAGTTTTTATCTGGAAGTTTTGAGGTTGTGTCACGAATTGTGGAAGAAATGCCCCCAATTATGGCAGACAGGTGACTGGCTCTTCCACTGTGACAATGCACCTGCCCACACCATGCAGAGTGTTCAGTAGTTTGGGACCAAAATAGCACGGCCCCCGTGCCCCACTCTCCCTATTTACCCATTCTCACCCCAAGCAACTTTTTTTGGTTTGTTTTCCCAATGAAAAGTCCTCAAAGGGAAATGTTTTGCTGATGCGGAAGAGGTAAAACAAAAAATGGCAGAAGCACTAAAAGGCATCAAAACTGATGAGTTCAAAAACTTTTTTGGGAAGTAGAAGTGACTCAATAAGTGTATTGCATCAAAGGGACAGAACTTTCAAAGTGACTGAAGGGTAAGCATGTAAGAATAAATACACAATTTTTAATAAATAAATTCCAGGTTTTATGGGGTCCCCTTTGAAAGCACCAACTAGACAAAAAAAAAAAATAGAGCTCATTCACCAGCTACTCTTCTTTTCTCAAATAACTCTTGTTTACATGACAATATCAAGTATGCAATCAGGGAAAAGGTTTAGAGAAGTTGGCAGATCTCAGTAAACTCTCTCATGGTTGCACTGAAGTTGAAGAGTTACAATGGGCGGGTGATATATCAACATAAAGAATGCCAGGAGAAAATAACTTTAGAAGGTCTCCTTGAGAAGGTCTCATTCCTGAATATCCAAACATCAAACCCCCAAAGAGGAACAAATCCTTAAGGTTACCATTTAGTTTAATACATTCATTCCAGAATCACAAATACAATAAATGATTACAAAAAAGGAACCAAGTTTCCACAAGGATGTGCTGGACACAAACAGCTCTTTCACGGTACATAATCTAAGTGAAATTTCATTATGATGGAATGATTTAACTGCCTGTAGTGCTGCTGTACACCTCCACAATGTCTCATCAAAGAATAACAGTCATTTAATCAAAAAATTATCCACTGTGATTTCTTAAGAAATGTACAGATCTGTATTTCTAAAATGCTCATTTATGTAATGAATGACTTTGGACTTGTAAGAAAATGTGCATCTAATTCTTTGATACAATTGTAGGGCATGAATCTACCAGCAATGCTTAAATCTTAGACACAAATGTGGAAAAACTGCTCAAAAAGCAAGTGGAAGTTATTTGTGATTAAATAAGCATGGGATTGGAAACCAAAAATACCAGTGTACAGAATTATCATTTTGCCTACATTTTTCCTGAGAAAATCAACATACCTAACTTAGAAATCATAGGCTCTCTAGGGTAGAAGAGACCTTAGATAATATTGAAGGCAATCTTCTTTGGTAGGGTGGTCAATTCATCCAGCTCTGCCTGGAATTTCTCAGGTTTTAGCACTGAAGATTCCAAGTCTTAGAAAATCCCCAAGTCTTGGACAAACTGAAATAGCTGGTCACTTTACTCTTTGGATTGATAAATCCCCTCTATGACATCACCTACAAGAGAATTATATGAGACTTCACAGGGCTCTATCAGAATACAGAAGAACACAGACATAGACTTTACAGGGTTTTATTCCCCATAATTAATGAAAATCAGTGTCCCTATAATCTATCTGTGTTCAACCTTCTGCAGCAAAACAAAGTTTATGCCCACTTCTGTCTGGTAAGTCTATGAGTGTGCAAAGACTACCCTTCCCAGTCCATATTTCCCCAGTCTAAGCTCTCTATTCTCTAGAGAGAATACCCTAAACACCCTGACTTGATCATTACAAATTCTAGGCATGCAACAAAATGTCACATGCACCCATACATATGTACAAATATTATATATCAATAAAAAAAAGGGAGGGCCAAGTTAGCATGCAGTAAGAAGCTAAATTGGAAAGTAAAAATTAGTAGCCAATAAGATACAGTGTGAAAGTAAGTCACTAAGACAATGCATTCAAAGGGAATTAGTAAAGGAACGGTTCAAGACAAGCTTACAGTTCTCAGAATACCTTTCATTTCTGTTAAACAAAAGTTAAAATTATATAATTTATTGAAAAGCATTGTAGAAAATGATTCCAAAAATGTGCTGACTCTTCTAAAACTGTGATAAAAGTGTGTTTCTCTAGGTAGATTGGCCCAGGCCCCTCATCTGCTCCTTGAGTGCTCTTGTTTCATGGTCAACTCCATTCCTCTCCTCTGGGCAGGTTCAGCTATCAAGGTCCTTCAGGTAGGGACATCCTAGACTGAGCTCACTCCCCTGCACATTGCTTGGGCGGAGTTCATGAGCCCCTCCCGTGGCCTGGGTGGCATGTTCCCACAAAGACAAGCTGACATTTCTTAGCTCATTTGGCCACCACATTCTACTATCAAGTAACAACACAATTCATGTCAATGTAACATCATGGAGATTTGTGACACACGATGTTATTCAAAGCTCTGCCATCCTGTAGTTACACACTTGGTCTTTCAACCCAAACGTAACTCACTGATCCTTTAAAATTAACCCATGATTCCAGCTTTAGAACACAATTCTATCACCCAAATTACTCACTTCAGAAATCTGGTTGCAGGTTCATGGTCTGCAAATGTTTTCCACATCAGCATCTGCAGTCATTCAAATCATTGGCAGAAAAGTTGACTAGGTCGAATGGAAAACCAGATGATTAGTCAGTGCAAAGCTATTTGCTGCATAAAGGCAGGTATTCACATGAGTCCTCTATTTTGAAATATTCTTTAAGGCTTTCCCTTCCATATTTCAGAAGGGAAGTTGAAATGAGTCAAAAGTACAAATACATAGTAGCAACACTTTCTTCATTTTCCACCAGCAACTGTCTTCTCCTTACCTAGAGTCACATACAATCCTTCAGGTGTTTCCAAACTCCAGTAAAGCAAGTACTACAGAAATCCCACCATGAGCCTGGAACTGAGCAGAGTGTGAATTGACAGGATAGTACATCCAGTGTTCTTGATTCTCCTCTTCCCTGGTCCATGGTAGGGCTGCACGAGCCAATGACACAATGCAGAATAATATGCATGACATACTGGCAGAGACTTTACAAGCCAGTTGTGTGGTGTGTCATGTTCTTACCACTGCTGTTCTGATCAGAGAAGGAAGTATCAAGGTAAAGCTTCGTTAATCCAGGTCCCTGAGAGAACATAATGATCAAAGTCCCCTGCCGACCCTTAGGTTGAGTAGAACATGAAGCCCCTGAGGTTCTGGATGCTTTCCCACTGCTGTGTGACTTTGCCTACCTTGATTATCACACTAAGGATGCAAAAGTGGAAAAAGGCATGGAGTCCTGTTTACAAGTAGTTTACAGTGTAGTTGAAATCAATCATATTCACAATATAAAGTAAGGACTGGTGGGGTGGGGAGGGGAATGAAACGAGGTGAGCTTATGGGTACAAATATATAGATAGAAGGCCTAAGTCCTAATGTTCGATATCATAGTAGGGTGACTACAGTTAACGATATATTATATACTTCAGAATAGCTAGAGGAGAAGATTTGGAATGCTCCCAACACAAAGAAATGAGAAGCAGTCAAGGTGATAGATAACCTAAATACCCTGACTTTACCATTACATGTTCTAGGCATATATCAAAATATCACATGTACCCCACAAATATGTACAAATATTACATATCAATAGAAATAAATAAATAAAAGGAAGGGCCAAGTTAGCATGCAGTAAGAAGCTAAATTGGAAAGCACAAATTAGTGGTCAATAAGATATGGTGTGGAAGGGGAGTCACTAAGACAATGACTTCAAAGGGAATTGGTGAAAGAAGAACTCAAGATGGACTTATAGTTTTCAGAACACCTTTCATTTCTGTTAAACAAAAGCAAAGTTAAAATTATATAATTTATTGAAAAGTATTATAGGAAATTGTTCTACAAATATGTTGACTCTTCTCTTTTAAAACTAATAAAAATGTGAACTTAAGTTATGGGGCCATTTACATGTATTCCATTTGTCTTTGTAACAGCTATTGCTAGTAAGGCACTTAAGTTTTTTTAATGGACATATTATAAGTATTTATCCTTCATAAGTGGGCAGATTTAGCACTTTATTATGACAGAGGGGTCACCCTTTCCAGGAATTTTACAGGAGCTGTGGCAATTTTAGCAATGCAGATAAAATGGAGTTGATCATAGCACCTACTTAAAATATGATTTAATCAGCCGGGCTCGGTGGCTCAGCCTGTAATCCTGCGCCTTTGGGAGGCTGAGGTAAGTGGATTGCCTGAACCCGCGGGTTTGAGACCCGCATGGGTAGCGAGACCTCATCTCTACATTAAAATAAAAAAATCAGCCGGGCGTGGTAGCGAATGCCTGTAATTCTGGCTACTTGGAAGGCTGAGGCAGAAGGATCACTGGAGCCCAGCAGGTTGAGGCTGCGGTGGCCGGGAGCGGCCACTGCACTCCAGTCTGGGTGACAGAGTGAGACTCCAACTCAAAAAAAAAAAGATTTAATCTATTTAACAGAAGGGTGTGTTATTATAACTATAAAGGTAAATACTGGCCTGAATACTCAATATCAATTTGGCTGACCTAGCAAAAATAAGACCTTGTTTCTTTTAAAAATATATTCAGACTTCCAGGCAAGCTGGCAATGGAACAGGTTGGACTATGAGAGTCTTCACAAAAGCAAGTGTCCATAAAGACTCTCTGCATGAGTGGGTGTGTGCTGGTGGGTGAGTGCAAGTCCGTCTGAGGGGAGACTCAGGTTCATGCACCGGGGGCTCACCTCCAGAAGTGACTACAACCCTCACTTCCCTGAGACTGGAAACCCGGCGGGCAGGCAGGATTGTCTGCCAGTCTCAGGGCTTTCTTGAGAGGAGGCAGCAGAGAAGAACCACCCCTCAGCATGGGCACCAGCCCACGCCATTACCTGCAGCAGCAGACCTGGCACAAGAAGGGAGGTAGTGGAAATCTGGAATAAAGCATGAACGCCAGTGATGGGATGCTGTCAAGAGCCATCTTCTCAGTCCAGGCAGAGACTTGCATCGCCCCACCCAGCTCCGCCCATCCTCCATCTTGGGATGCTGAGGCTATTACCTATCAGATTCAGACAGACAGATGCCCCGCTTCCATGCTAGAAGAGGCACAAACACATCAGATCTGAGTGGGAGACTTGACAGCAGGAGCAGTGGGTAGCGTGAGTCCAGATGTGATCCATCCTCCTCCCACAACAGTCCATGGGGCATCTAACCCATGCTGAGAGCAACCCTATCAGCCTGCACTGAGAGTGAAGGGGAGGGGCTAGAGACCAGAGCCACTCCCCAAGGCAAAGAACTGAAAGGAACCTGGACTCACAAGAACTGCCAGACTACAAGGGGGTTTTTTCTTGTTTTTTTGTTTTAGTTTTAGATTTTTTTTTCTTCTCACTTTCTTTCTGTTTTTGTTTATATTGTGTACTTGCTTTATTTCTGTTACTTTTTTTTTTTTAGATTTTCTGTTTATTTATGGGTATTTTTAAGGGAGAGTACACCAACAGGAGGGTTTTGTTTGTTTGTTTATATGATTGTCTGTATGTTTTTATCTTTTTTGTTTTTTCTTTGTTTGTCTCTCTGTTTATTCATTAGTTGGCATGCCTGTTTGATCTCCCTCTTCTTCTCTCTCTCAACTTACCTTTCATCTTCCTCTTTCCTTTTTCCATTCTTTTTTCTTTTCTTATCTCATTTTGCTTTCAGGAGGCAAACAAACACCCCCACTCATGGACAGATTGTAAGGCAGTGGGAAGTGTGTTCCAGGGGACCCACACACCTGTCAGCAGATACTGGAATCTGCAGATAGCTTCTGAATCACAGTTCCCCCCTCAATTAAATCTCAAAACTGCAAAAAGCTGAGGCCTCTATCCTTAGTCCCGCTTGAGAATTGAACAAAACCAGAGGATCTACATAATGAAGAATAGGAGATTGAGCAAACAGAAATAAAAGCTATCCCCCCCATCACTGAACAGAATTAAAGAAGAGGTAAAAAAAAAAAAATGGGAGGGGGGAAGAAAACCTACACAAATGAAGAAAAACCAAAGGAAGAAAATGAATCTCACACAGGTCAGCTACTGAAAATACAGACTCTGGAACTCAAACAGTGAAGAGCCCCCAGAATTACTGAATTGTACCTCACATCTTTAAAATTAAAGAGAAAAAAAAAATATATATATATACATATATATACATATATATATACATATATATACATATATATATACATATATATACATATATATATATTTAGCCTGTCCTTTCTGTCTTTTTTTGAGATGGAGGAAAAATTTGGTATTAATTGAAATAGTCATTCACTCATTTACCAAGTACCTACTTTCTGCCAGGGACTGTGCCAGATATTGGCTATTTACGAATAATCAGGACAGTCAAGGATCTGTCCTCAGGGAGTTTACAGTCTAGAAAGGGAAGAGGCAAAAGAGGAGGAGAGTGGGGGAAGGACTTTTGAAGTAGAGGAAGCACCATGTGTTCCCTGCTCCAGAGTGGGTTAGTGCTTACTGTTCAAGGAAATCAACATCCAATGTGTGTCAATCAAGTAGCATAAATGAAAAGGAAAGCAGCTTGAGATGAGGTTAGAGTTGGGTAATAGGCAGACCACATGGCTCTTGTACTCCGCGCCATTCGTTTTTTTTTTTTTTCAATTTATCCCAAATGCCTTCAGAAGTTTGAACAGGGGTTATGATGTGACACAGTTTCCATTTCCAGAAATTCTGGCTACTGTGTAAAGAATGGAAGGGTGGAGGTTAGAGTAGAGACGGCAGAGGAAGAGGAGCTGTTATTAGACTGGGATGGCAGCAGTAGTGGTGGTGTGAAGTAACTCTTGGTGGAGTGAATATGGGGGATGACGGGTGTGCTGGAGAGAGCTCCTGCTTTCTGGCATGAACAATTTCCCCATTTTGTGCAATGAGGAAGAGAGGAGGAGGAGCCAGAGTGAAGAAACAGAGTAAGGTTCCCTGCTGAGACACTCAAGGAAGCTGATGAATGGAATGGGACGTACTGGTCTGAAACTCAGCAAAAGATACAAATGTGGGGTCACCTACTTGAACCCACATTATACTGTGTGTACAGGACATGGAAGCGATGCAGGCTTGGCAAATGTGAATAAGATCGACAAAAGTGTTTGGGAGCTAAGAGGAAGTTGGGTCAGAAGTCTAATGAGTTTGAGAAAACAATTTATTCTTGGCATCTTTTGATCCAAAATCAACCTATATGAGACTAGGAAAAAGTGTATGCCTGCTCTGGGTATTTCCCAAATCACAGTTCAAAAAAGAAGCATCTCTGTGTCTATCGCCATATTGCAAGTTAACTCATTTTTAACTTGTACTAGAAGTTTCCTCTCAGATTTGACTTTTTCAGGAGACAATGACATTTTTATCATTTCACAAGTTTTACTATGCAAGTAATCTTAGGTAGAAGAATGCTTCCCAAATACCAAACCGTGACAAAGTGTTCACCAGTCCATGGTAAGATAAGAAAGCCAGAACCACAGGTCATATAAATGTCAACATAAGGTGGCAGCTACCATTTCTGGAAAAGATACTCTCTTATTCTGAAATAATGTCAAGCCTACCCTTTTAGTATGAAATTGACCTTTACTCTATGAAATAATGGTGATAGGACATATTTTTTAATCTCCTTACTTGGCAAAATAAGAAATCAATAATCCTACACAAGACTCTATTTTTTTAACCTGTCTGTGAATTCCAAAATCAAGAAAGAGCAAGTAGAGAGAACAACAAAGCACCACTGAAAAACCCGAGCAGCAGTTCACAGCAAGGTTCTCTCTCCAACTGGACAACTCCCTCCCAGACTCAGCCTTGGAAGTGCCAGGGATTCACATTTGTGCCTCAGCAGATATTGAGTTGTTTCCAGATACTCAAAACCACAAATGCCAGGGTGCACTTTATCAGCAAAACTGAATCATTGTGCATAAGGCAAAAAAATTCCTGAACTCCATTCTAAGAACTGTCAACAAGGCCCTAGGTAGCTGTTTTCTCTCTTGTAATTTCACAATGTCTAGATCTTGAATCAAAAACCAACTGTGAAAAGATTGTTCTGGCAATTGGAGATATAAAAATATGGTCTGGGTATTACTTGCTATTAAGTAGTTATTGTTAATTTTTTAGTGTATTCGTGGCACTGAATTAAGAAAATATTTTAAAAATATGCATGCTGAAGTATTTTGTTAAAATTTATATCTGAGATTACTTTGAAATACTTCAGAAAAAAAAAATAGATAAGCCAATACAGTAAGCTATTGAGCACTGTCAAATCTTAATAATGATGATAGATTTCGCAATCTCTTTACTTTTATGTATGTTTGGAATTTTTCACAGTAAGAAGGAAGTGAAAGAGGGAGAAAGGAATACTACCCACCTATATCCTTATTATCATTTCTTTGTTGTTGTTGTTTTTGAGTCTGATTCTTACGATGTTGCCTAGGCTGGAGTGCAGTGGCACACTTACAGCCACCGCAGCCTCGGCCCACTGGGCTCAGATGATCCTTTCACCTCAGCCTTCCAAGTAGCTGGAACTCCAGGTACATGCCACCACACCTGGCTAATTTTTTGACTTATTGTAGAGACAAAGTCTCACTAAGTTGCCTAGGCTGTTCTTGAACCCCTGGGCTCAGGCAATCCTCTCACCTCCACCTCCCAAAGTGCTGGGATTACAGGCATAAACCACCGTGCCAGGAGATCTTATTATCACTTCATGATGACTTTAAATGGAAGAAAGGTGGACTATGAGGAGGGAGCAATTCCCACTAATATTAGCAGACATCTATGTTGGGCTGGCCTCCATGGGGCAAATGCACATGATGGCACACAGTACATATCGAGTAGGTGTTACTGTCACCACCCTACAGACAAGAAAGAGTAACTCAGGCTAATCTACATTCTCACATGGAAAATAGAGAACAAATTGAGCAATTAGAGCTATTTTGGCTGCTAAAGAAATCCATCTCTGAGCAATTGAAACAAAAACAATTATGTTAATACCTAAAGGGCTGTCTTGAAATCTTCGGCATAGTCATTGTTGTAGTGGCAACAGTGACTACACAGATGCATGGGCTCTGCCAATAAAGGGCTGCCATTTCATTCAGGCCCTTTATTAACAGGACCTGACAACAGGGCACCTTTCAGCCACCCTGACTCTGGTCCTTTCCATTTCTCCACCGCTGAGATAAAGAAGCATGAATTCTGACCTGGAGTCCGTGAATAGGAAAGATAGAACTTCCATTGTCACACCCAGAAAGGGCCAAGATGAAAAGCATGAACCCAGCTAGGTGCGGTGGCTCACACTTGTAATCCTAGCTCTTCGGCTGGCCAAGGTGGGAGGACTACCTAAGGCTAGGGGCAACAAAGTGAGACCCTAAAAATCAGGAATACCTCTGCAAGAGGTCAGCAGGTTCCCACAGCTCTTCCCTGTATAACTTCTATCCTGCAAGTCCAAGTTCCCTTCTCTTAAATATCAGTTTCTTCAGAGTTCATCTCTGCTTCAAACTAGTTAGTGGCCTCTGGAAGTCTATGCTTCAGCCCAGGATGGTGGGTCAAAGGGCAGGTTTGGAGCCAGATCACAAAGGGTCAAATTTAGGCCACATAGAAGCCGGGCTTTTAATCTCTCTCTGCCTCAACTTCCCTCTCCTCTTTAAAAGTGACAATAATCACAGGGTTGAGAATGGAATGAATTAATTCAAGAAAAGCACTTAGATCAGCACTAACTCAAGCACTTACCAACATTAGCATTTTTATTCCTATAACCCACCCTTATCTGGTCTCACCCCAGGTAACCTATTTTATTATTGATACCAAAATGCAGGTAAATCCCCTCATCCCCTTTTTTTTTTTTTTTTTTTTTTTTGAGTTGGAGTCTCACTCTGTCGCCCAGACTGGAGTGCAGTGGCCGCTCCCGGCCACCGCAGCCTCGACCTGCTGGGTTCCAGTGATCCTTCCTCCTCCTCAGCCTTCCAAGTAGCTGGAACTGCAGGCACGCGCTACCATGCCCGGCTGATTTTTTTTATTTATTGCAAAAATGAGGTCTCGCCAAGTTGCCCAGGTGGGTCTCGAATCCGCGGGCTCAGGCAATCCACTCACCTCAGTCTCCCAAAGGCGCGGGATTACAGGCTGAGCCACCGAGCCCGACTCCCTCATCCCTTTAATTATTGCCTCTGCCTGATGTTCTTCTGGCATGTTCTCTCTCCATTGTTCCTGCAAATTCTCTCTACATGTCAAGGCCCAGCTGAAGTCCTAAGTTCTCCCCAAAGATTGACCATTGAAGCTTCCCAAATCTTCTTGTCTATAGTGTTTAAGGATATCTACCACTACCTGAGTATTTTTTAAGGAATGAGTTAGTGAGTCATGATCTCATCAAGAAACAGACAGCACTTCAAAAAGACAACCAGAGACTATTTACAGAGGGGTGGGCAGGATTAAGGGCACCCAAAAGGGACAGTGAGTTACACAGTGACTAGCAACAGGGGAAGCAGTTATTACCCAGACCTGAAGGGACAAGGGGAGGGAGCAATACTAGAAACCAATGAGGGCCATAGGAGAAGCCACCTGAGTTGTGGCCTCAAAGTAGAAAAACACAGCTACTGCCAAACAATGGGGGAAGGGGGGAAACAAATATCTGAAACACTAATCTCCCATGGTCCACAGTCTCTTGCAGGTGATTGCCATTGGCCAGACCCAGCTGGAGGTCAGAGCCTAGGGAGTGGCCAGTCCCCCCCCCAGGAGACAAGAAAGAAGGTGGAGAATGGATCTGGAGGGGCGAATGGAGATGAGCTAACACAGACAGGTGTGTAACAAGTTATTCATCACTTGAATGGGAGCTCTCAGATTTTTCCCTGCTGTCTTTCATGTGTGGCCCTCTGCAAGATCAGCATGATGAAATGGAAGAAACGTGGACTTTGAAATCAGAGGACTGGTTTAGAATCTAAACCCTGTTCTCTA
Organism: Carlito syrichta; assembly: GCF_000164805.1. NCBI lineage: Eukaryota > Metazoa > Chordata > Mammalia > Primates > Tarsiidae > Carlito > Carlito syrichta. The sequence goes on from NW_007253336.1 coordinate 28,674, forward strand.
TCAGGTACATGACCCCAACTTCCTCAAGTCTCTGATTTTTAGATTCCTTTTTTGGTAAGATGAGAGGAATTTCACTAGCCTCCAAAGATTGTTATTGGAATTAACTTAGAAAAGTTCCTTTTTTCCCAAAGACTTATGATCTCCTTCAGACAGAGGCTCTATCACAGATGATGAAAAAATAGCAGGAATGTGCACATTTCTGTCGATGAACAGAAAATTTCTGTGATTTCAGTCTTTCTAGGAAACATTGTATGGTCTTTGTCTTAAGCTGGCCTGTCTAATGAGAAAAGCAGAGAGATATCTCAAGACTCAGACCTTTAGAACCTTGCAAATCAAAGTGTGGTTCAGCAATATCACCCTCACCTGGAGCCTGTTAGAAATGCAGAATCTCAGGCTAATTACCCCCCACCCCCACCCCCACCAGAATCAGCATTTTAACAAGATCTCCTGGTGATCTGCACATGCATCCAAGCTCAAGAAGTCCTGCTTTAGAACTAAAGGGAAGCCGAGAGATCATCTAGATTCTGTTAAAATCACCTCATTTTATAGCTGAGGAAACCAGTATCTGAAACTGGAAACTATACAAATTATCCATGGACACTGTGGCAGATATTGCCCATGGACTAATCCCACAGGCATTTCTGAACTACTCTCCCTCCCCTTGCTACTTTCCACTTCACAAAGCCAAAAAACTAAATATCTTCTCAGACTCCCTTGCAGCTAGGCGTGGTCACATCGCAATTCTGACCGGTGGTATCTGCTGGGAGGGTTTCTTGAAAATCTTCTGCTCTTTTAGTAAAGTAGGGAAAACGTGGAGGAGCCAACCTTCCTTGTTTGTCCTGCTTGAAAGGAAACATGGAGACCGGAGCTGGGATGGGATCTTGTAGTGATAACATAATCTTGTGTGAGGATAAAACAGCTACCAGCTAAGGGCTGTAGAAGGTCTTTACACAGGAAACCTCATCCTGGATGACATCATTCAGCTGAGGCTGAATCAAGCCAGCAACTTCCTACTTTTGGCCCTATTGTTATATTCAATCAATCAATCAATCAACCTCTCTTTGTGTTAGACTCCACTAGTAAGGTTGTCACTTGAAGCCAAATCCATCCTACATATATCTCACAGCTAGTACGTGACTAAGTCTGCATTGGATCTCAGGGACCCAGAGATTATTCCTATGCTTCCTTCATTCATTAAGTCAGAGAAATCTTCCAGACTAAAGTTTTATAAACACGTATGAGCCGGGTACAGTGGCTCATGCCTGTAATCCCAGCACTTTGGGAGGTAGAGGCAAGAGCTCAGAGGTTCAAAATCAGCCTGAGCAACATGGTGAGATCTTGTCTCTTCAATAAATCAAAAAATTCAGCCGGGCATGGTGGCACATGCCTGTGATTCCAGCTACATGGGAAGTGAAGTGGATGGATCGCCTGAGCCTAGCAGGTCTAGGTTGCAATGCCCATGAGCATGCCAGTGCACTCCAGCCTAGGCAACAGAGTGAGACTCCAACTCAAAAAACAAAAAAGGCCGGGCTCAGTGGCTCAGCCTATAATCCCGCGCTTTGGGAGGCTGAGGTGAGTGAATTGCCTGAGCCCACGGGTTCGTGACCCGCCTGGGCAACTTGGCAAGACCTCATCTCTACAATAAATCAAAACAAAATTAGCCAGGCATGGTAGCGCGCACCTGTAGTTCCAGCTACTTGGAAGGCTGAGACAGAAGGACTGCCCGAGCCCAGCAGGTCGAGGGTGCAGTGGCTGGCAGTGGCCACTGCACTCCAGCCTGGGCGACAGAGTGAGACTCCAACTCAAAAAAAAAACAAAAAAAAACACAAAAAAACCCCCACCACATATAGAATCAAGAAGAACTAACGTGAGAATGCACTTGTGCAAGGGAAGAACAGTATTATATAAACTCTTGTAAAGTTGAAAATTGTTATCACAAGGCCAGATAATCAGGTTCAGTCTAGAAACTCTGCATGTGTGTATTGACACACCTTTTAAAAGAAAAACAGTGGAGAGAGATGAGGGGCAGACAGATCATCACTTCATCAGAGAATCTCCACTGACCATTTGTGAATTAATCATGCAGTACTTGATATATAAAATTTAAATAAATGTGAGGTACAATTTCTGTTCAACGATGCTACCACCAAATGTCATGTTGACTCATCAATGTCTGAAGATTCTATTAATATGGATTTATTGAGTTATAAAAAAATACATGATTGTCTAACCAAATTTACTGGCTTGCTGTTCCCGAATTTACTTTTAAAAAATGGGGGAGGGAGCTAGAATTCGTTAAAGTCAGAGAAATCCCAAGAGAAAATGAAAGTAATGGCCCACTCAGAAACTAGAAAAATGGCTTTCTTCCAGAAGCTGGACAGCCTGCTGGAGAAAAAGTCACCTCTGGCTGAGCCCAGAGAAGATTCTGAATAGAGATTGCCATCAGGACCAGGGACAGACTGGTCCTGGTGGAACAGGGCAGACTTGCCTCCCTCCCCCGTAAGGTAAAGTTTCTGAAGAGGATCTATTCTGGGCTTCTGCCAAAACCATTCCATCATTTTCAAGAGTGTAAAGTATGAGTTATCCGGCACTCATGACAATTTTGTTGTTATACAGGTGTATTTTAGGCCATTGCCTTGCTAGACTCTGGTGTGGCTGTGTGCCCTTTGAGCCATAGCCATCGTGTTTCCTGGCTTTGGCCCTCTCCCTTACTTTGGGAAGGTGAATCTCTTCTCTCTCCCTCTCTCTCTAATTTACTTTCTAAATAAACTATGTTTTCCTATCTTAAAAAATAAAAATAAAATAAATAAAGCTGTATTTGACAAGCAACTTTTAATCTTTGCCACAGCCTGGTCAGATTGGTTCTGTCCCCCATTTTACAGCTGAGGAAATTAAGATACTTACTGAAGATTACACAGCAACAAGTAGGAAGAAAAAAATTCCACAAGAACCTGTAGGATCCTACGCTGCCTCTCTCTAACCTCACTGTGACACTCTTATGTTGTCCTGGTTTCAGCTGCCGCCCAGGGCCCAGCCCACCCTCCTTCTATGCCTGTTCTTACCACTTATTTCTGGTCTCAGTTTAAAAGTGGCTTATTTAAGAAATCTCTGCCTCCTGCCCTATCCCAGACTGGGCGTCCTTCTATGGGCTCCCATGGTGCTATGTATCTCTTACCGCTGACAGACATCATTAATCAACGGATTGATTGATCAAGTCATGAAATGAGCTAGATAATAATGTGTTCACTCTCTGATGTTGGCACCAAGGGGTAACTTGGTGTGATGCTGCCTGTGGGGCTGAGTGACCATCTCTACCACTCAACAATCTTCAACAGCTCTTCTCCACTGTCCACCCACATAAACAGTTAATGTGAGAGGAGACAAGACATTTTGCAATGCAAAATCACCTCCAAGACCAGTCTCTCTGCCACTCCCTTTGCTTTTTTTTTTTTTTTTTTTTGAGTTTTCTTTTTGAATTAGAGTCTCACTCCGTCACCCAGGCTAGAGTACAATGGCACGCTCATGGGCACTGCAGCCTTGACTTGCTGGGCTCAGGTGACCCTTCCGCCTCAGCCTTCCAAGTAGTTGGAACCACAGGCATGTGCCACCATGCACGGCTGATTTTTTTATTTATTGTAGAGATGAGGTCTCGCCATGTTGCCCAGGCTGGTCTCCAACCCCTGTGCTCAGGCAATCCTCTTGCCTCTGCCTCTCAAAGTGCTGGGATTACAGGTGTGAGACACTGTGCCTGACTGTTTTGGGTTTTTTGGGTTTTTTTGAGTTTGAGTCTCACTCTGTCACCCAGGCTGGTGTGCAGTGGTATGCTCACAGCTCACTGCAGCCTCAACTTCCTGGGCTCAGACAATCCTTCCACCTGAGCCTCCCAAGTAGATGGGATTACATGCTTGTGCCATGCCTGGCAAATTTTTCCCCTTTTTATTTTTATTTTTTTATTTTTATTTTTTTTTGAGTTGGAGTCTCACTCTGTCACCCAGACTGGAGTGCAGTATCACAATCGCAGCCACCGCAACCTTGACCTGCTGGGCTCAGTTAATCCTTCCACCTCAGCCTTCCAAATAGCTGGAACCACAGGCGTGCACTACCACATCCAGCTAACTTTTTTGATTTATTGCCCAGCCAAATTGTCCAGGCTGGTCTCGAACCCCTGGGCTCAGGCAATGCTCTTGTCTCTACCTCCCAAAGTGCTGGGATGATAGCTGTGAGCCACCACGCCTCTTAGAGCCAGCATGAAATCCCAATCCTTCCTCATGTAGAAACTTTAGAACCATTTTTTGTCTTTCACTCTGAGTAGCCTAAGGCCCCCTGAAGGCATGGATTCTGTCCCGTTCACCCGTGAATCCCAGCACCTAACATGGTACTTACACATGAGAAGCACCGAGTCTTTGAGTGAGTGAATGAATC
>NW_007253336.1:34206-36098 GCF_000164805.1 Carlito syrichta
GACCCAGATTAAGAACTATCATAAACATGATGAAGAATTAAAAACCCAAAATGTCTAGAACTTTTTCCATGCCTGAGGAAAGTCAAGGTAGGGATGGGGTGGGATGGATAAGAAAACAAGATTGCATATATATTCCTTTTATTTATGTCCTGTTTGCTAATAGAAATGTTGCAGAAATGTAGATATATGCCATCTTTAAGTTTCTGGTGCTTTTACTAATCTGAAGTGATTTTGTTACTTTATGGATATTAATAATTTATTATATAAAATTGAATATGCCCATAAAGTACTCAAGCTTGGTGAATTTAAAGGTATAAACTTGGAGACAATTAAATATTTACTAGTTAAATTTCTATTGCTCTATACTTTTTTTTGAGACATCCTATCTCCTGTCCAATGATTTTTTTTGTCATTTACACTAAAATCCTTTGTGTGTGCATTTACTACATTTAGGAAGGGCCACTTATCCCAGGAGAAGTGGTCTTCTTGCTCATTTACCCTCAAAACGTTGCCTGATTTCTTGAAGAGTGGGTTTAAATGGCACGCTATGCTTAGTGGCTGACCATTGCCAGCTGATTTTTCCTACCTCCTGTTTGTCAGAGTCATTAGGGCAAGTGGTATCATGGGCATACCAGATGCTCCTACCCTCACAGGGCCTGGTCAATTATGCACCAACTCTGCACCAATTCTCAGAAGAGTAGGTATATCAGCAAAGGAGGTATTGGGTCTGTCTTCCTTTTCCTACAAAAACAGTAGTGGCTCCCTGCATGTGTCCATCTTCCACTGATTGTAAGTCATACTTTATCTTATGTACTACCCAGAAAAGAGCAAACACTGTCCTTGAAGCTCTCTGACACAATGCCTTAACCATTGTCTCCTATGGTCACGTGAGCCTCTAGTTGCCTTGATGTTTCTTTCATCCACCCAAGATGTGCCATCACTTTCTGCCATCACGTATCTAGGCTTGTGGTGGCCAACACTTCTGTGGTTCTATTAACAGTTTCCTCTGCTTGAGGACTGGCTCTCATTCTCTTAGGTTCCAGAAAGCCTTTTTGTTGTTACTTTGTAAAAACTATGCATTATTGTGTTCATTCCTCCAACCATGCATATCTGCTTCACTCATATCAAATTAAAGTTCTGCTGTTCTGTTTCTATGCCTATTTGCACACATGGTAATTTTTCATCCCGATGTCAAATCATAGTGTAATCTTTTTGAGGACCATTTAACTGGCAATTAAACTCAACACCTACAAAACCAACAATGCACTGAATTCAACTGAAGTGATGAACAGCATGAACTGCTATGACTAAGTTTTGACGTTATTAATAACTATCTCCACTGAGTCCTGCAAACACCATCAACTGATCCCGAGACATTGCCATATGGAAAATATGCATTCTAGAATTAATTAAATATGGCTCTCACACTGTAACCCTGCCCCTCCGTCTTCATGTTCTAGCAGATGCCTGGTCATAACTAAAATGAAGAATAGAATAATTCCAACTAAAATAGTATAATGGTAAAGCTAAAGTCCTTTCACTTCCTGCAATGTTCTGATTCATTTCCATTACTCTGTCTTAAAGCAAGGGACTGTCTTACCCACTCACCTACAATATGTAATGTTAACTTTGCTAGTCTTAATGACAATATCTCACTACATCTCTTTTTCCTTCCCCAAATTGTCTCTTTTTCTCCTTGAATAACCTGGAAGGGAAAGCAAGTGACAAACTATTTCATCTATCTATGCTAGTACCATGACTTTGAGTTTATAAATAAAATTCTTTACTCCCACTTTTATCATAATTCCCCATCATAACTTTACTGAGTAGTAGAGAGGGGAAGAGACTCTGAATTTGCAGCTAATAAAACTGGGACAAAAAAAGTGTTGATG
>NW_007253337.1:0-747 GCF_000164805.1 Carlito syrichta
AAAATTCTCTCCATTAATGTCTTGATGTCTGGGTTTGTTGCATGTAACCAGTCTTTCTGGTGGCTCATCATTGTCTGTGTTCCAGAATCTGTTTTCTCAGTGTCTGATCTCCCAGGGTCTGTGTAAGACCTATATTCTTCTTTTGGTTTTTCTTCATTTGTGTTTTTTCCCCCTCCATACTTTTTCCTTCCCTCCACATCACCGTCTTCTTTAATTCTGTTATTTGGGGGTGAAGGGATTGGTTTTACTTCTGTTTGCTCAATCTCCTATTCTTTATGTATGCCCTCTTACTTTGTTCAATTCTGGAGGTGCACTGTAGTTTGGAGATGGTCCTTTTTGCAGTTTTGAGATTTACTTAAGGGGGGAGCTGTGATTCAAAATCTATCTGGAGGTCCTGGTATTTACTGACAGGTGTGTGAATAATCTGGAATCCTCTGTCCATTGCCTTGGAATCTGTCCGTTCAGTTGCAGTGTAGGTTTACTTCCTGAAATAAAACGTGGTTAACAGAGGAGAGAGAATGGAGCAGACAGTGGGCTGAAGAGAGGGGTGGAGAGATAGAGGAGTAAGGGGGGAAACAAACGAGTGTGCCAACAAAATAGATAGAGAGGCCTATACTGAAACAGATAAAAACATTAGACCACAGCTACAGATGAACCAACTCTCATACAGACAAAATAAAACATATAGTGATGCTAACATACCAGCTATCTAACCACCTTATTAGTGTGCTTTTCCTCTATACAAGA
>NW_007253337.1:767-2306 GCF_000164805.1 Carlito syrichta
TCTGCTGTGAAGGACAGTTCAGATCACCCTCTGTTCACCACTCTGGCCTATGTCTTTATCAAGCTTGTTTCTCCCGTTTCGATGTTGTTACCTTGAATCGCCAGCAGGTGGTGCTACCTCAGCTGCTTGCCCCAGAGGGTGTGGGGCCGGACAGGGACGGCAGAAGCTGAAGATGGCAAGATGGCTGCCTGCCTCAGGGCAGATGGCACGAGACTTATGGCGGGCAGGACGTCTTGGTCACAGGACAGGTGGCAGTGATCCCAGCAGATCTTCCCTCAAGAGGCTTCAAGGACTGAAGTTGTGGATCGCCTCCAGTGTGGGTGGTGTGATGTGCTACTGGCGGCGGTGGTGGTGGCTGCGGCAGCTGCGGTAGAGGCGACTGCACTGCAGTGGCTGTCCAGACCGCTGTATTGCCCCAGCGGTGGCAACGGCCAAGCTCCGTATGAAGAGCAGGTTGCAATGTTGGGGTCCGTAGCCCTCAGGGCGAGAGTCAGAGACCCAGTGTAGTTCTCCTTTGCAGAGGTTTTCACAGACCAGGTTGCCCCATTGCCATCTTGCTGGAAGAGCAAGATAAGCAATTCTAACCAAGAATTTCCTACCCCACCAAGCTAAGCTTCATCAGTGACAGAGAATTAAAGTCCTTCACAGACTTCCAATCCCTAAGGGAATATGTCACCTCCAGAACAGCCATTCAGGAGACACTTAAGAAAGTCAAAATAAATAAATAAATAATGGTTATGCCCATCACAAAACTAAAGGCAAATTAAGGGTTAACGAGTATATAGAGCACCCACAAAAAATGAAAACATGCACATATATAAATAAGAAAGCTAAAAGGAAGCAAAGAAACCCCTTAAGAGTCCTTTGGCAAGGATAAACTCTCCCATTTCAATAATCAACCTGAATGTGAATGGACTAAATGCACCACTAAAAGACAGAGTGGCAAACAGAATAAAGAAACATGATCTAACAATCTGCTGCCTCCAGAAAACTTATCTCATTGCAAAGAACACCCACCAATTCAGTTTTAGGCTGAAAAGTGAACTTTCAAGTGAACAGAAAATAGAAGAAGGCAGGAGTAACTGTTCTGATATCAGACAAGCAGTCTTCAAACCATTAAAATTTAAAAAGAGTACAGAAGAACACCACATAATGATAAAAAACTCAATGCACCAGCAAGAAATATTCATCATATACATATATGCACCCAACAAAGGAGTACCAGACTTAAAACAAGACCTTGACACCCACACAAACATATCTGGAACCTAAATACTCCACTAACAGGTTTAGATAGATTATTGATGCAAAAAACAAAACAAAACAAAAAAACAATAAGGAGATTTGGAACCTCAATTCAACACTTCACCAAATGGACTTAATAGACTTCTACAGAACACTTCACCCAGCAACTACAGAGGATACAGTCTATTCACCAGCACAAAGATCATAATTCAAGGTCAATCATATTCTCAGACATAAGCATAAACAAATTCTAAAAAATTGAATTTATACCATGCATCTTCTCAGATTACAGTG
>NW_007253337.1:2662-4242 GCF_000164805.1 Carlito syrichta
GTTGATTTTTTGATTAATTGTAGAGATGAGGTCTCGCTGCCCAGGCGGGTCTCGAACCCGCGGGCTCAGGCAATCCACTCACCTCAGCCTCCCAAAGGCGCGGGATTACAGGCTGAGCCACCGAGCCCGGCTCGAAAGAAGTTATTAAGAGGAAAATTCATAGCATTGTATGCACTCATTAAGAAAACAGAAAGATCACAAGTAAACAACCTAATGTCATACTGAAGGGAACTGGAAAGACAAGGTCACCAAAATCCTAACTTCAGCAGAAGAATCCAGATCACCAAGATAAATTAACAACTGCAGGATATAGAAGACAAAAATATCATAGGAAGGATCAGCGCAACAAAAAGCTGGTTGTTTGAAGGGATAAGTAAGATTGACAGATCTCTGGCCAAATTGACTTTAAAAAAGAGAAAATACAAATAAACACAATTAGAAACACAAAAGGAAAAGATGGCAGCATAGCCTGTCAGACTGTGTGTGTCCCTGTATGTGTGAGTGATTGTATGGACAATTCTATGTGTGTTTCTGTGTGTACATGGGAGTATGAGAGACTGAGTGAGGACTCAAGAGCAAGTGACCAAGGGCTTCCTGGTGAAGCCACTGTTGCCACAGCTGCTCTGCTTGGTCCCTGGGGCTTCCTGGAGGGTAGAAGCTGAGTGCCATTTTTAAAAATCAGCAGAACTTTTCCTGGGAAGAACTGCTGGAGTGATTGCTGATCCCAACACCTCAGCACCTGGCTGATGGTTGGCAGTAAGGGCTTGGAGGGAGTACAGCAAGGGAACCTGAGGCAGAGTCCCAAGGAAACAGTGGGGAGAAGCCATCCCGAGACTGAACTGGGATCCAGAGGCTTGTTACCATGTTCCAAGATCCGGAGACTGTGGTAACTGGTGGAGAGAGAGATATCAACCCCATTGGTGACAGGAACAGCAGCCAGCAGAGAAACTGAGCAGACTCTCTAATGCCTAGGCAGAGAAGTACTCCAGGGTGGCCTCTGTGGAAGAGCAGAACTGCATCTTGAGACCAGGTGCTATCTCTGTGTTGAATTAGGGCTCAGAGAGGAGGGCCATTCATAAGGCACCCATCACAGAAGAGGACCAGTAACTGGGGCACCCATTAAGAGAAGGGTCAGTCACAGGGGATCTGATCACCAAAGAGGGCACTGATCACTACTGGGTCACACATAACAGAGGAGTATGTATCAATGAGGCACCAAACAAAGGTGAGGGACAGTCACTGAAGTACCCAACACAGAGAAGAGATAAACACTGTGACCTTGATAACAGAATAGACCCAGTTACCGGTCTACCTGTCAAAAGGAAAACTGATCACTAAGACACCCATCACAGAGGTGAGTAAATTACTGGGGCAACAATCACAGAGGAGGGGCAGTCTCTTGGGCACCTATAACAGAGGTGGGCTAACCACTGGGGTGCCATAAACAGAGGAGGGCAAGTCATGGGGCACCCCTTGGAGAGGAGGGCTAGTTACTGAGATACCCACACAGAGGAGGGCTTGACTCTGTGGCACCAATAAGAGAAGAGGCTAAATCACTGGTGCAGCCATTATGAAGGAGG
>NW_007253338.1:0-589 GCF_000164805.1 Carlito syrichta
GGAAACTAGCTTGTTAAGTCAGCTAGTTAAGTGAACTGGTTAACTAGTTAAACAGCTTGTCAAGTCAGCTGACTAGCCAGCTGCCTATCTGGGTAGCTAACTAGTTAAGTCAGCTGGCTCACCAGCTGGCTAACTAGTAAATTCAGGTAGTTGAGTCAGCTGCCTCGCCAGTTGGCTAGCTGGTTAAGTCGGCTAGTTAATTCAAGTGGTTAGCCAACTGGTTAGCTAGGTAGCTGCATAGTTAATTCAGCTGTCTATCCAGTTGGCTAGCCGGTTAAGTCAGCTAGTTAAGTCAGCTGGCTAGTTACCTTGTGAAGTAGGTAGTTAGCTAATTAAGTCATCTGGCTACCTGGTTGGCTAGCTAGTTAAGTCAGTGTGTTAAGTGACCTGGCTAACCAGCTGGCTAGCAAGGTGGCTAGCTAGTTAAGCCACCTTTCTAGCCAGATGGCTATCTACTTAAGTCAGCTAGTTAAGTTAGCTGGTTAGCCAGCTGGCTAGCTAGGTCGCTGGCAAGTTTAGCCAGCTGGTTAGCAGGGTGGTCAGGTAGGTGGCCAGCTAGTTCATCTGAACTAGCTGGCTAGCTGGCTGG
>NW_007253338.1:1306-5982 GCF_000164805.1 Carlito syrichta
CTGACATGTCGGTTTACTCACTAGCCAACTAGTTAAGTCTGTTGACCAGTTGGCTCGCTCACTGGCCAACTAGTTAATTCAGCTGACCAGTCGACTAATTTGCCTGCCGACTAGTTAAGTCAGCTAAGCAGTGGGCCAACTAGCAAGCCAACTAGTTATTTCAGCTTACCAAATGGTTGACTAGGCTGCCAACTTGACAGCTGAGAATTTACCTCTGCTAACTAGTAGTCCGAATAGTTAGGCCACCCAACTAGTCAGTCAAATAGTCGGCCGACTAGTTAGGTCAGGAAATCAGCCAGCCTACTAGTTAATCATGCTAACTAGTGGACCAACTCATCAGTCAAATCGTTGACCCAGCTTACTAGTCAGCCGACTAGTGGGCCACCTTGTTAAGCCAGATAATAAGTTGACTGAGTAGTCAGACAACGTGTTAAACCTGGTAAATATTCAGGCAACTTGTCAGCCAACAAGTTAAGCAACCTAGCTAACTCGCTATCCAACTAGTTAAGTCAGCTAGTTAACTCGTTTACCAACGAGTTAAAACAGTTAGCTAACTGGTTAACAGACTCATTAAATCAGTTAGCTATCTCATTAGCCAACTCGTTAAGTCAGCTAGCTAAGTTTACTAACCACATAGCTAGCTAAGTCAGCTAGGTAAGTCAACTAGCTCACTAGTTAGCTAACTATTTAATCAGCTACTAAAATATGCTACTTAACTACTTAGGTAATTAGATAAGTTAGATACTTATTCAGCTACTAAAGTCGTTAGCTAACATTTTATTTTAGGTTGTTGTCAGCTGGTTTCTAGTTAAGTCAGTCAGTGCAGTCAGCTAGCTAAGTAGTTAAGTCAGCTAGCTAAGTCAGCTACTTAAGTCAACTTTCTAAGTTAGTCAGCTGGTTAAGACAGCTAGCTAGCTAGTGAGCTAATGGGTTAAGTAAGCAGGTTGAGTCAGGTAGTTAGCTAGGTAACTAACGGGTTAAGTCAACTGGTTGTGTCAGCTAGCTTGCTAGTTAGCAAACGGGTTGAGTCAGCTACATGAGTAGGCTTTCTATCTAGTTTGCTAACGAGTTAACTCAGCTGGATGTGTCAGCTAGCTAGCTAGTGAGCTAACGAGTTAAGTCAGCTGGTTGAGTCAGCTAGCTTGCTCATTAGCTAATGAGTTAAGTCAGATAATTGTCACCATCTAGCAAGTTAGATAACGAATAAGCTAAATAGTTAGCTAGCTGGTTAAGGCAGCTAGATAGCTAGGCAGCTAACTAAGTCAGTTTGCTAGCTGCTAGCTACTTAGTTAGCTAACTATTTAAGTCTGCTGGAAAGCTACATAGATAACTACTTAGCTAACTATTTAAGTCAGCTGGCTAGCTAGGTAGCTAGCCAGTTAAAGCATCTAGTTAAGTCAGCTGGCTAGGCAGCTGGCTTGCTAGTTAGTGAGCTAGTTTATTCAGTTGGTTAGCCAGCTGGATAGCTGGTTAATTCAGCTAGTTAAGAGAAATGACTAGCCAACTGACAAGGTAAACACCTAGCTAGTTAAGTCAGCTAGATAGCCAAATGGCTAAGTAGTGATGTCAGCAAGTTAAGTCAGCTAGAGAGACAACTGGCTAGCTGGCTAAGTCAAGTAGTTTAGTCAGCTGTCTAGCCAACTGACTAGGTAGGTAGCTAGCTAGATAAATCAGCTTGCTAGCAAGCAGGCTAGCTGTTCAATTCACTTAGTTAAATCAGGTGGCTAGCCTGCTGGCTAGTTAGTTAGCTGGCTAGTTAAGTTAGCTGACTAGCCAGCTTGCTAGCTTCAGTGAGCTAGGTAATTCAGATGGTTAGACAGCTGACTAGCCAGCTGACTAGCTGGTTAAGACAGCTAGTTATATCAGCTGACAACCAGCTCCCTAGCTAGTTAAGTCAACTCATTAAGTCAATTGGCTATCCAGCTGGTTAGCTAGTTAAAAAGCTAATTAATTCAGGTGGATAGCCATCTGGCTAGCTAATTATTTCAGCTAGTTAAGTCAGTTGGCTAGCTAGGAAGCAATCTACATAAACAGCTAGTTATGTCAGTTAGCTAGCTAGATAAGTCAGGTAGATAAGTCCGCTGGCTAGCTACAGAGCTAGCTAGGTAGCTAAGTTGTTAAGCTAGCTAGTTAAGCCAGCTGACTACCTTGGTCACTAGCTGGTTAAGTCAGCTAGTTAAGTCAGCTTGCTACCTAGTTAAATAAGTGAGTTAAGTCAGCTGGTGAGCCAGTTGCCTAGCTGAGTAGCTAGTTTGTTAAGTCAGCAGGATAGAGAGTTAATTAGTTAGTTAAATAGCCTACTTAAGTAAGCTCAATAGCCAGCTGGATAGCTAAGTTGCTAAGTAGTTAAGTCAGCTGGCAAGCCAGCAGTCTATGTCGAGAGCTAGCTAGTTAAGTAAGCTGGCTATCCAGTTGGCTATTAGGTATCTAGGCAGTTAGGTCAGCCAGCTAGCCAGCTGGCTAACTGGTTCAGTCACTTAGTTAATTCAGCTGGCTAGCCACCTGACTAGATAGGTAGCTGGCTATTTACATCAGATGGCTAGACAGCTGGCTAGTTATTTAAGTCGACTACTTAAGTCAGCTTGCTAGTCAACTGGCTAGCTATATATCAACCTGGTTAATTCAGCTGACTAGTAAGAAGGACAGCTGTTTAAATCAGCAAGCTAAGCCAGCTGACTTGAAGCTGGCTAGCTAGGTAGCAAGCTAGTTAAGTCAGTTGGCTAACCAGCAGTCTAGCTAATTAAGTCAGCAAGTTATGCCAGCTGGCTAGGAAGCTAGATAGGTAGAGAGCTAGTTAAGTCAGTTGTCTAGTCAATGGCTACCTAGTTACATCAAATAGTTGAGTGAGCTGGCTACCAAACAGGCTAGCTGCTTAAGTCAGCTAGTTAAGTCAGCTGGCTAGTCTGCTGACCAGCTAGGTAGTAAGCTAGTTAAGTCAGTTGTCTAGTCAATGGCTACCTAGTTACATCAACTAGTTGAGTCAGCTGGCTACCACGCAGTCTTGCTGCTTAAGTCAGCTAGTTGTCAGCTGGCTAGTCTGCTGGCTAGCTAGGTAGCAAGCTAGTTAAGTCAGCTGGCTAGCCAGCTGGCTAGGTAGTAAAGTCAGGTAATTAAATCAGTTGGCTTCTAGCTGGCTAGCTAGGTAGCTAGCTAATTTAGTCAGATGGCTAGACAGCTGGTTAACTGTTTAAGTCAGATAGTTAATTCAGCTGACCAGTGAGCTGGCTACCTAGTTAAAGCAGTTAGTTAAGTCAGTTGGTTAGCCAGTGGGCTAGCTGGTTAAATCAGCTAGTTAAGTCACCTGGCCGACCATCTGGCTAGCTAGGATGCTAGATAGTTAAGTCAGCTAGTTAAGACAGCTGGTCAGTCAGCTGGCTAGCTAGTTAAGTAAACTATTAAGTAGTTGGGTAGCTGGCTGTCTAACTGTTTAAGTCAGCTTGTTAAGTCAGTTGACCAGCCATCTTGTGAGCTAGGTAGCTAGCTTGTTAAGTCATCTAGATAAATCAGCTGGCTAGATAGGTAGCTAGCTACTAAAGTCAGTTAGTTAAGTCAGCTGTCTAGCCATTTAAGTCAATTAGTTAAGTCATCTGGCTAGCCAGCTGCCTATCAGTATAGCTATCTAATTAAGTCATCTGGCTAGCCAGCTGGCTAGCTAGTTAAGTCACCTAGTTAAGTAAGTTTGCTGGCCAGCAGGTTAGCTAGGTAGTTAAGTAGTTAACTCAGCTGGCAAACTAGCAGGCTATGTAGGTAGGTAACTACTTAAGTCATATGGCTAGCCTTTAGGCTATCTAGTTATGTCAGCTAGATAAGTCAACTGGCTAATCAGCTTTCTAGCTAGGTAGATAGCTAATTAAGTCTGCTGGCTAGCCAGCTGGCTACATCCTTAAATCAGCTAGTTCAATCAAATGTGTAGTCTACTGGATAACTAAGTAGCTAGGCAATTAGTTCAGGTGACTAGATAGTTGGCCAGCTAGTTAAGTCAGCTACGTTAGTTAGCTGGCTATTCAGCTGCATAGTTAGTGATGTCAGCACATTAATTCAGTTTTCTAGCTAGCTGGCTAGCTTGTTAAAACCTATTTACGTCAGATGGGCACCCAAATGGTTCGCTAGTTATTTCAGCTAGTAAAGTCAACTGGCAAGATAGGAAACTAGCTAGTTAAGTCAGCTAGATATGTGAGTTAGCTAGTTAGTTAAGGCAGCAAATTAAATCAGCTAGCCAGCTGGTTTGCTAGCTAGGTAGCTAGCTAGTTATGTCAGCAGTCTAGCAAGCTGTCTAGCTAGTTAAGTCACCTAGTTAAGTCAGCTGACTAGCAGGCTGGCTAGGTAGGTAGCTTGCTAAGTAAGTCAGCTGACTAGACAGCTGTCTACCGAGATAAGTCACCTAGTTAATCCAGATGGATAGCCAGCTGGCAAGCTATGTAGCAAGTTAGTTAAATCAATTGGCTAGAAAGCAGGCCAGCTAATTATGACAACTAGTTAATTCAGCTGGCTAACAAGTTGGCTAGCTAGGTAGTGACCTAGTTAAGGCAGTTGGCTAGCAAGCTTTCTAGCTAATTAAGTCAACTGGTTAAGTCAGCTGGCTATCAAGATGGCTATAGAGTTAGAGAGCTAGTTAGGTTAGCTGGCTAGTCAGCTGGATAAATAGTTAAGTCATCTAGTTTAGTCACCTGCCTGGC
>NW_007253338.1:7334-8431 GCF_000164805.1 Carlito syrichta
AGCTAGCTAGTTAAGTCAGCTATCTAGAAAGATAGATAGCTTGTTTGCTAGCTAGTTATGTCAGCTTGATAGTCAGCTAGCTAGTTAAGTCACCTAGCAAATCAGCTAATTACTTAGCTAACTAGTTGGTTACCAACTCAGCTAGCTGTTCAGCTAACTAGTGTGCTCGCTCTCTTCCCATCAGGTCCGCTAACGAGTCGGCACACTCGCCAGCCAAAAGACCAACTCACATATCAGCTTTCTCACAGGCCAACAGGACAACTAACTAGTCAGCTTGCTCGCCAGTCATGTAATTAAGTCAGCTTACCAGTAGGCTTGCTCTCCAGCTTACTTGATAAGGCAGCTCACACTGGCTCACTTGCAGGCCAAGTAGGTAAGTTGACTCCACTGACGGCTCACTTACCAGCTGACTAGGTATATCTTCTGGCCAGACAGTTCACTTGTCAGCTGACTAAATTCAGCTGACCAGTCAGCTCATTCGCTGACTGACTATTTAATTCCGCTGACAAATTGGCTCACTCGCTGGCCAGCTAGTTAAGTCAGCTAACCAGTAGGTGAGTAGATGGTCAAGTAGTTAACTAAGCTAACCCATCTGCCGACTAATTGGCCCACTTTTCAGGCTTCAAGTTAGCTCAGCTAACTAGTAGGCCAAATAGGCCAGCTAAATTGTTGGCCAGCCAGTTGGCTGACGAATTAGGTCAGGAAACCAGCCAGACAACAGGTTAAGCGAGCTAGCTAGTGGGCCAACACGTCAGTAAAGTAGCTAATCCAGCTAACTAGTCAGCCGATTATTCAGCTGAATGTTAAGCCAGCTAACAAGTTGGCCTAGTAGTAAGCCAACGGGTTTAACCAGCTTAGTAGTCAGCCAACTCGTAAGCCAAAATGTTAATTCACACAGCTAACTCGTTAACCAACTACTTAAGTCAGCTAGTTAACTCGTTTAACAACTAGTTAAAACTGTTAGCTAACTCATTAGCCAACTAGATAAGAGAGCTAGCTTCCTCGTTAGGCAACTAGTTAAGTCAGCTATGTAAGTCAGCTAGCTAACAAGGTAGCTAGCTAAGTCAGCTTATTAAGTCAGCTAGCTCACTAGTTAG
>NW_007253339.1:0-3537 GCF_000164805.1 Carlito syrichta
AGCAAGCTAGTTAATTCAGCTGACTAGCAATCAGGCCAGCTATATAATTCACTAGTTAAATCATCTAATTGAGTCAGCTGGCTACATAGCTGGATAGCTGCTTATGTTTACTAGTTAAGTCAGCTGGCTAGCCAGCTGGTTAGCTAGTTAAGTCACCTGGCCAGGTAGCTGGCTCGCTAGGTAGCAAGATAATTAAGTCAGCTAGTTAACTAAACTGGCTAACTAGGTTGCTAGCTCATTAAGGAATCCAGATAAGTCAGCTGGCTAGCTAGTTAAGTCAGTTAGTTAAGTCAGTGGGCTAGCCAGCTGCCTAGCAGGGTAGCTAGCTAGTTAAGTCAGCTGGCTAGCCAGTTGACTACCTAGTTAAGTAACTTAGTTAATCAGTACAGTGTCCAGCAGGTAAGCTAGCTAGGTAGATAGTTAATTCAGCTAGGAAGCCAGTGCATTGCATAGGTAGTTAGCTAGTTAAGTCAGCTGGCTAGCCATCAAGCTATCTAGTTATGCCACCTAGATAAGCCAACTGGTTATACAGCTGTCTAGTCAGGTAGCTAGCTAGTTAAGTCTGCTGGCTAGCCAGCGGGCTACTTGGTTATTTCAACTTTCTAAATCAGATGGCTAATCTGCTGGCTACCTAGGTAGCTAGGTAATTAAGTCTGCTGGTTAGCCAGCTCGACAGCTTGTTAATTCAGCTAGTTTATTTAGCAGGCTAACCAGCTGACTAGCTCATTAGGTCAGCTCGTTAACTCAGTTGTCTAGCCAGCTGTCTAGCTGGTTGTAAACCTAGTTACATCATGGGGTAGTCAACTGGTTCCCTAGTTATTTCAGCTAGTTTAGTCCACTGTCTAGCTAGGAAGCTAGCTAGTTAAGTCAGCTAACTAGCTGGTTAAGTCATCTAGCTAATTCACTTAGCTACAAGATAGCTAGCTAGGTAGCAAGCTAATTATATCAGCTACTTAAGTTAGCTGGGTAGCTAGGTAGCCAGCTAGTTAAGTTAACTAGTTGTCAGGTTGCTAGCTAGTTTAGTCAGTGAGTTGTCAGTTGACTAGACAGCTGCATAGAAGGATATCTAGCTAGTTAAGTCAACTGGCTAGCCAGCTAACTAGCTAGTTAAGTCACCTCGTTAAGTCAGCTCACTTGCCAGCCGGTGAGCTAGGTAGTTAGGTAGTTTAGTCAGCTGACAAGCCAGTGGGGTATGTAGTTAGGTAGCTAGTTAAGTCACCTGGCTTGCCATCAAGTGTCTCATTTTGTCAGTTAGCTAAGTCAGCTTGCTATACACCTGTGTAGCTAGATAGCCAGCTAGTTAAGTCTGCTGGCTAGCCAGTTGGCTACTTTATTAAGTCAGTTAATTAAGACATCTGGCTAGCCTGCTGGCTAGGAAGGTACCTAGGAACTTAAGTCAGCTGGCTATCCAGTCAACTAGCTTGTTAATACAGCTAGTTAAGTCTGCTGGCATGCCAGCATGCTAGCTAAGTAGCTAGCTCATTATATCAGCTGTATAGCCTGCTGGCTAGATAGGTAAATGACCAAGTTAAGTCAGCTGACTAGCCATCTGGCTAGCTAGGTACCTTGCCATTTAATTCAGCTCTCTAGACAGCTTGTTATCAAGATAAGTCACCTAGTGAATTCAGCTGGATAGCCAGCTGGCTAGCTATGTAGCAAGCTAGTTAATTCAACTGGCTAGAAAGTAGGCCAGCTAGTTAAAACGACTAGTTAAATCAGCTGACTAGCCAGTTGGATAGCCAGGTAGTGACCTAGTTAAGTCAGTTGGCTAGCCAGCTGGCTAGCTAATTAAGTCAGCTATTTAAGACAGCTAGCTATCCAGATAGCTAGAGAACTAGGGAGGTAGTTAAGGCAGCTAGCCACCAGAATAACTACTTAAAGAAGCTTGTTAATCACAGGCTTGGCCAGATGCCTAGCACGTGAATGAACTAGTTGATTAATCAGCTGGTTAAGCAGCTGGCTAGCTAGTTAATTACCTCGATAACTCAGTTGGCTAGACAGCTCGCTAGCTAGTTAAAAGCTAGCTAATTCAGAAGGCTAGACAGTTGTCTGACTTGTTATTTCAGCTAGTAAATTCAACTGGCTAGCTAGGTAGTCAGCTATTTAAGTCAGCTAGCTATGTCAACTAGCTAGCTGTTAAGTCAGCTAGCTAGATAGATAGCTAGCTAGGATGCTGGATAGTTATTTCAGCTAGTAAATTCAGTTGGTTTGTTAGGTAGCTAGATGGTTAAGTCAGCTAATTATGCCACCTGGCTAGTTAGTTATGTCAGCTTGTTAAGTCAGCTTGCTAGCCACCTGCCTAGCTGGGTAGCTAGCTAGTTTAAACAGCTGGCTAGCTAGTTGGCTAGCTTGTTAAGTCACCTAGTTAAGTCAGCTCGCTAGCCAACTGGTTACCTAGAAACCTAGGTAGTTCAATCAGCTGGCAACCCAGCAGGATATGTAGGTAGCTAACTAGTTAAGTCAGCTTGCTATCCAGCTGGCTAAAAAGCGAGATAGACAGTTCTGAAAGCCTGCTAGCCAGCTGGCTAGTTAGTTAAGTAACCTAGTTAAGTCAGCTGGCTAGACAGCTGGCTAGCTGTGTAGCTACCTAGTTATGTCAGTTGTCCATTCAGCTGGCTAGCTAGTTAAGTAACCTAGTTAAGTCAGCTGGCTATACACGTGGCTAGTTAGGTAGCTAGCTTGTTATGTGAGCTGTCCAACCAGCTGGCTGTCTAGTTAAGTCAAAAAGTTAAGTCAGCTGGCTAGCCGGCTGACTACCTAGGTAGCTTGCTACTTAAGTCAGCTGGGTAGACAGCAGGCTATCTAGTTAAGTCACCTAGTTAAGTCAGCTGTCCAGCCAGCTGTCTACCTATTTAGCAAGCTAATTAATTCAGCTGACTAGCAAGCAGGCCAGTTATTTAAGCCAGCTAGTTAAGATGGCTGGCTTGCCAGCTGGCTAGCTAGTTAAGTCTGCTGGCTAGCCAGCTGACTAGCTATATAACTCAGCTAGTTAATTCATCTGGCTTCCCAGCTGGCTAGCTTGGTAGATAGCTAGTTAAGTCAGCTGGCTAGCCACCAGCCTAGCTAGTGTTGTCAGCTAGTTATGTCAGCTTGCTAACCAGCTAGCTAAATTGTTATGCCAGCTAGTTGAGTCAGCTGGCTAACCAGCTGGCTAGCTGGTTAAGTCAGCTAATTCATTCAAATGGCTAGCCAACTGGCGAGCTAGATAGCTCACTACTTTAGTCAACTGACTAGACAGCTGGGTACCCTGTTGTCAGCTAGTTAAGTCAGCTGGATAGCCACCTGGCTGGTTAGGTTGCTAACTAATTAAAACAGCTGGCTAACTCACTGACTACCTAGTTAAATCAGCAAGTTAAGTGACCTGGTCAGACAACTGGCTAGGTAGGGGGCTAGCTAGTCAAGCCAGCTGGCTAACCAGATGACAATTTAGGTAAGTCTGCTATTTAAGTCAGGTAGTTAGCCAGCTGGCTAGCTAGGTGGCTGGCAAGTTAAGCCGGCTGGTTGGCAGGCTTGTCAGTTTTGTGGCAAGCTAGTTAA
>NW_007253340.1:0-2989 GCF_000164805.1 Carlito syrichta
ACACTTTACTATTTTGTGCATAGTCAACAAACTTTATGATATCAAAAGAATTCCAATTCCTCCTTCCTGTTCCTTGTATCCTTACTATCACTCATGTTATTTCCACATAAGCACATGTACATAAGTATGCACAATCTAATTCATTATTACTATGATTACTTTGAGTAAATTATCTGTCAGATCAATTAAGAACAAAAATAAAAGTTTTTATTTTACCTTCACTTATTCCTTTTCTAATACTGTTCCCTCATTCTGATTTCTGTAGTTCTTTTTCTCTTCCCTTTACTATTTTGGAAGTTTCTATTGTCATATTCTCAAGCTCAGATATTCTTTCTTCAGACATATTCAGTTTACTAATGAGTCCATCAAAGATATTCATCATTTCTGTTAGTTGTTTTTATCTGCAACAACTCTGTGATTCTTTCTTAGAATTTTCATCTCTGTTTACATTATTGACCTATACTTGCAAGTTATCTATTATTCCCATTAATGCCCTTAGCATATTGATCATAGATTTTTTTAAAATTAGGTAAAATTCCAACATTCTTGTCATAGCTAATTCTGGTTTTATATTGTTCTGTCTCTCCAAATTATGCTTAATGTCTTTTAGTATGCCTTGCCACATTCTGGTGAAAATATGACCTGATGTACTAGGTAAAAGGACCTGTAGTAAATAGGCTTTTAACACAGTGGGACGGTTTGGAGAGAGAAAGAGTTCTACAGTCCTATGATTAGTCTCTGTCTTTCAGGGATCCCAGGCCCCTGGGCTTCACCTGTTTCTCAGGTCCACCCCCAACCTCTGCCCCTTAGGAGAAACAGGACTACAAGAGGTAGCTGGATTACCTGAGCCCACAGGTTCGAGACCACCTGGGCAACTTGGCGAGACCTCATCTCTACAATAAAAAAAAAAAGCCAGGAGTGGTAGCGTGCACCTGTAGTTCCAGCTACTTGGAAGGGGGAGGCGGAAGGATCGCCAGAGCCCAGCAGACCAGGCTGCAGTGGCCGGGAGCAGCCACTGCACTCCAGTCTGGGCAACAGAGTGAGACTCAAACTCAAAAAAAAAAAAGAGATGGCTAGATCAGGCACTTCCCTGCCTTCAGGCCAGTTAGGCTTTGATACAATTCCAGAAGTTCAATCCCTGGTTAAAAAAAAAAAAATTGTTTCTTGTCAGTACAGGTCTTGTTAAGAACAAGATCCCCGATGAATTTTAAAATTTCTTTTTCCCCCCTCTGCCTGCCAGAGGCTAGAGGGGTTTTCTTCAATATTCACTGTGAAGACCTGGAAGAGTTCCCAGAGCTCAAAAGTGCAAAAGTGTGAGGGGCCCCCTCTGGCTGGTTCCCTTGGAGTGTTTAAAGTCTCAGAGTTGCCCACAGGGAGCCTCCAGCAATATATTCAGATTTTCCCATCCTGGCCACCCAGGCACGGGCTCCCGAAGAGGTCTCTGCTAGTGGGTTTCTGCTTAGGCAAGTATTAAATCTGTATATGTGTATAATTTCAGGGACCCTAGTTTTCCCTGTGATCTGACTTAGAGCTGGATCTAAGAAGAATTCATTTTTCATTTTGTTGAGATTTTAACTTGTTAGAATAAAGTGGCACTTCTACACTTCTTATATGCTGGAACAAAAAATGCAAGTCTAGAGTATATTTTTATTTTAAAAAATATTCAATGTTTGTGATATTTTTATTCTTTTTAAAAAGTGGAAACAAAGATAGTATTTATTGATGTCTGAAAATTACCTTTTGTAAATCAGATGAAGGAAAATGCAAAGTTGATAAAATTTCATAATACTTAACTGAGGTAGCACAAGAGTGAAACCATTACATGGGGTGTCTTTGAAAGTGAATTGGTTTGGACATGGTTCCTTCAAAATTTTAGAAAGACACTTAACATATGTTTCTATATGCACATATGCAATTTTCATATATACATGTGTGTATGTGTATCTCACAACTAGCGACTTTGTGTCACACAGACATTGCAGCAAATTATGAATAAGGTTTACACACAGGAACACTTAGCATTTCCAGGCACACATGAGTTTTCATAAACAAAAAAAATACCTAAAGTTTACCTAATTGATGTAGCTGGTACTAACTCAGACACATCCTGAATCCTTAACTAATTTCATTGTGTTAATTTAATTAAACTAGATTTCTCTATGTTTCAGAGAATAAGATTTCGACTGGAAATTGAATGAGTCTGGAGAGAATACCCTAATTGCTTCTTGAGAAGCAAGGGCTATTAATGTGATTCCTTTCTGTAAGGTGGAAGTTCTTCGGTCACTGTATGCAGATACAGATACAAACTGTGCAATTTTGAATCAGTTTATGTACATAAGAAGGAGCTGTAGACAGGGTACTGGTATGAAACAGAACTTGGAGGAAATATGCCAGATATTGTAATAAAAATCACAATGCGTAGCCAAAGTCTGTCCAAGACAGACAGGACAGTATTATGTGTAATTAAAAGTGGGATTTGGAATAGAGTTAGGGTTTAATTTTTGTATCTCCTCCTCAATTCCCTATGTGTGTGTGTGTGTGATTTTCTATTCAGAATTAAGCACAATGGGGAACCGTAAAAATTCAAAACTCCAATAGGTTAGAATGTTCTCAGGACTTTAGAGGAGAGACATGTGGCAAACTTGAGATAAATATGAATAACACCTCTGAAAAGGCAGTCTTCACTTCCAGTTTAAGCAATGGTCATTTTCCCTGTCTTTGATAACCACCTGCACCCACTGCACAGGGTCATTTAATGTCCTGTCAATTTATCAGTAAGGTCCTATGTCTGCTGTAACTTTTATAATAAAATTTGCTAATAATACTTTGCTGACTTATGTGAGCCTTCTAACTTTTTCAGTTCAAACTTTTCTAGGCCAAGTGCAGTGCCTCAAGCCTATAATCCCAGCACTTTGGGAGGCCAAGGTAAGGGGATTGTCTGAGTCCACCAGTGTGAGAACAGCCTGGACAACTTGGCAAGATCGCATCT
>NW_007253340.1:3009-6748 GCF_000164805.1 Carlito syrichta
CAATGGGGAACCGTAAAAATTCAAAACTCCAATAGGTTAGAATGTTCTCAGGACTTTAGAGGAGAGACATGTGGCAAACTTGAGAGAAATACAAATAACACCTCTGAAAAGGCAGTCTTCACTTCCAGATTCAGCAGCCCTGGACTGGGGTTGCTCTCTGATGACAAATTTCTCTGCAGGAGCTGAGTAAAGTGAAGAATGCCTGAAGTGTTTGATTCACTTCTGCTTCTGTGACAGAGGTAAATTTCTCATTCTCACCCAATTTTGTGTTAGATACTGGAGCATACAGAAGTACTAAAACAAGTTATCTATTATTTTCATTAGCATTTATTGATCACTTAACTACACAAGCCTGAACTAAGCTCTAGTATCAGGTATCATTCTTTCCACTATTCCTTTGTTAAGGCACACTTTTCACCATTTACAGAGAAAACAGCTTCAGGCAGGATCAGTTTCATGGCCATTCATATGTCTTTTAAGAAGCAGGGCTGGGATAAAGTTTAAGTATCTTTTTTATGCTTTGGAATCATGGGTTGTTACTCAACATCTAGTAAGCTTTGATGTGACATCTGATTAGAAAGAATGTAATTAGTGTACAGGATAGAGCATATATATTTTATTTTGTAAAAAAGTATAAAACTCAAATTTTCAATAATTCTCATGAATTTGCACTTAAAGAGGCTTGAAAGTAACTTCTCATGCTCCTTGATTTCTTGCCACAAATCTTTGAAAAGCTTTCTTTTTAAAGAGGTGCTTTAAGTTTCAATTAGTTGCATGTTTTCCATAAACAAACTCTTATCTCAAGCTTTAGAGACTATTTTTTAAAAGCAGTATTAAGAGAGCAAGCAGCATATGAGTGCTTGTGATACTGACAAAAACTAGGGATTAGAAATATTCATTAAGGATGCTTTAAACACTGCAATTCCAGTACTCCAAGTGAAGAAAAATGACCTATTTTATCTGCTTTCTTGGCATAGTTATATATCTTAGTACATATATCCTTGGCATATTTAGATCTATTGTAGATGTATAGAAAATAATTGTAACAGATAATTTGCTCCTCAAACAAGTGGAAATGATGAAAATAAAGACTGACATCTAATTTTAAAATGCTTTCACTTATAAATGTGACATCTGAGTATACTGTGAACAGGCATACCATGATCAATAAATTATTTATAAGTAACTCCTCAGAGCAATTTAATGACAATTTAGTTAAATAAATAGGGTAAATCTGAAACTTAGCACTGGCAGGAATTAGCATCATTTGCAGAAATAAAAGAAACAGAATGTGATGTACTTCCACTGCAAAGCCTAAGATAATTGTTTGTACACTATAGCCCAGGCTTCAGTTCTTCTCTTCACCTGATGTCCTGCACAAGTTGGTTTTGGAGAGAACCAGGAAGAAACATGCTTAACTCTTACCGCAGGCTGAATGTGTGTCAGAATATTGGTGGAAACCAGGATTAGTGTTGAAGCCAGACGTCAGATCCCAGGAGTCAGTATCACTGAGGTTGGGCCAGAGAGCTGGAAGGGGTGTTTTTGTCAGCATCCTGCTCAAGGTCTATAAACCCTGATTCCAATGACTGGTTCTTACTAAGTCATGTGTGGGTTGAGAGCTTAAATCACGTGTGGGCTGAGAGCGGGGTCCCTTGATTTTTTTTTTTTTGGTGTTGTTTTCGCTAAATGTAGTCCTACCTTAAGCATGAGAAATCAAAATGTGTCATGCTTCTATGTAAAAGGGAAACAATATAAACATTGCATTTATACAAAGATCAAGTTATGTTACTTCATTCTCATGCACTCCTGATGTAAAATATTTGGGAGCAACAATAGGCACATGACTGGTACTATTTTTCTTCCTTTGTTTTTCTGATGATAAGGTTTTTGGTAGAAGCAATCAATCTTTCAGAACTGTTTGTAGAAATGTCCAGTCCTGGGTTTCACTCCTTTGTTACCTGAGGGCTGGAGGTGGCCCACCAGTCTGCCTGGAATCCATTTCTATGTGGGACAATGGCTGCCCCTTGTGATGTAAAAGTCGCCAAGCTAGCCTGGCTCGGTGGCTCAGCCTGTAATCCTGCACCTTTGGGAAGCTGAGGTGAGTGGATTGCCTGATTCCACGGGTTTGAGACCCACCCAGGCAACTTGGTGAGACCTCATCTCTACAATAAATCAAAAAAAAATTAACCGGGTGTGGTATTAGCCGGGTGTGCACCTGTAGTTCCAGCTACTTGTAAGGCTGAGGTGGAAGGCTCGCCGGAGCCCAGCAGGTCGAGGCTGCGGTGGCCGGGAGCAGCCACTGCACTCCAGTCTGGGTGACAGAGTAAGACTCCAACTCAAAAAAAAAGACAGCAAAGTTTAAAAATCAGCAAAGTTAAATTATAGTGCTTATAGAAGCACAATTTAGGTGATACATCCATTTTAAAAATAGGCAAAGAGGGATTACAATAAAGTCACAACAGGGGCTACATTGGAGGTAGAGGAGGGGATGTGATCAGGATGAGGTCCTTGGACATGTCTTCTGGGATGGGTAACAAACATCTATCTCAACATAAGCTGCAGTTGCAATTTTGTAAGTCTACCTAATTCATTAAACCACACATACCCTTTGTGTGGTTTTATCTGTTTCACAATAAAAAGATTTTAAACTACATTTAATAAATATTGAGTGTAAAGAATATCTGAAACTCTAAAAAATATTAAACAAAGATGCATGTGAGTAGGTATAACTGGTACTTAGACTCATTGTAAAACTGTTTGGAATGCTTTTCTAACTACTTTCACTGCAGGTAATTTTCCTTTCTACATTTTCCTGTCAGAGAAACTGGTTGGTTATATAGATTTTTTTCATCTAAAAGACATATTGATTTTACTAGGAGGCTAAACCATAACGATTTTGCTTCTCCCAGTCTGTTTCTTCCCTGACATTCCAAATTACAGATCTATCATTTTTGACAGTTTTTTTGTTGTGTGTGTGCCTGCCTGCCTTACTATTTCCCCCTGGTCATTTACAGGTCTTTTAGGGTTACTTTTTCTAATTCAGAACATCATAAGTGTTGTGCTACATACTATGGAATGAGATGAGGTTTTAAGAAAGCAGCCATGTTCTCATAGGAAAAGCATACTTTTTGAATAAGAGGTGATAAGAAAGTAAAGGAAAGATTTCTTCCATGTGCTTAAAGTGACAGAAAAAAAGTTTCAAAAGTCAGTTGTCTAGCCATAAAATCATTTATCTGACTGCACAAGAAGACATCCAGGGCAAACCTGAACAGAAATAATGTATATGTAGATCTGTTTCAGACTCTACCTAGCACAGGCCCTTTCTTAATTGGACCCCAGAGCTGGAATTTACAAGTCTAAACCAGCTTCTGTCATCAGACATATCAAGTCATGTAAAATGAATTTAAACTCTTTCCGTGTTAAACATAAGATGAGAAGGTGAAAAAGATAGATGAATTTGTCAATGCAAAGATCTTAGTGCAAGCCAGGCTTGGTTCACTAACAACCTTCAGTAGTTGATAACTCCTAATTATAGAATTAATAAAATTAAAAAGACAGTTGTAATTGAGGTGTGTGTTGGAATATAAAATCCTTACCTCATTTGTGAACAGAAAGAACTGGTATCCTCACAGTTTAAGGAATGGTCATTTTTCCTGTCTTTGATAACCACCTGCACCCACTGCACAGGGTCCTTTAATGTCTTGTCAATTTATCAGTAAGGTCCTATGTCTGCTGTAAC
>NW_007253341.1:0-9445 GCF_000164805.1 Carlito syrichta
ACAAGTTAGCTGACGTGATGGACAGTGAGTGAGCCCATTAAATAGGGGACCAGCTAGCTGAGTTGCTAGCCGACTACTTAGCTAAGTAACTAGCTGATTTGCTAGCTGACTTAATTAGCTAGCTGATTAGCAAGTTGTCTATCTAGCTGACATAGCTAGCTAACAAACAAGCTATCTAGCTATCTAGCAGACTTAACTAGATAGCTAACTGGCTAGTTAGTAGGCTAGCTGACTTAAATATCTAGCTGACTAGCTAGCTGACTTAAGTAGGTAGCTGACTAGCAACCTGATTGGCTAGCTGACTTAACTAGCTAACTGAATAGATAGCTGACTTGCTAGATGACTTAATAAGCTAGCTACCTACCTAGGCAGGTGGCTAGCCAGCTCACCTAATAAGCTGACATAACCAGATAGCCAGCTGGCTAGCCAGCTTACTTAACTAGAGAGCTACATAGCAAGCAAGTTGGCTAGCTATGTGAATTAACTAACTCACTTAACCAGCTAGCCAGCTGACTTAACTAGCTGACATCACTAGCTAGCCAGGTGGCTAGCCAGCTGACTTAACTAGTTAGCTACCTAGCTACCAGTTGGCTAGCCACATGACTTACTAGCTGAATTAACCAGCTAGCCAGCTGGCAATCCAGCTGACTCAACCAGTTGACATGATTAGTTAGCCAGTTGGCTAGTCAGCTGACTTAACTACCTGACATCACAAACTAGCCAAGTGTCTAGCCAGCTCACTTAACTAGCTAGCTACCTATGTATCCCACTGGCTTGCAAACTGACTTAACTACCTAGCTACCTAGCTAGCCAGCTGACTAGAGAACTGACTTAATTACGTGACTTAACTAGCTAACCAGCTGGCTACCAAGCTGAATTAACTAGAAAGATACCCAGCTAGCCAGTTTGCCAGCCAGCTGACTTAAATAGCTTACTTAACTAACTAGCCAGCTGACTAACTAGCTGACTTAACTAGCTAGCTACCTAGCTTGCCAGATGACTTTACTAGCTGAAATAACTAGCTAGCTACCTAGCTAATTATCTATCTAGCTAGTCAACTTAACTAGCTGACTTAACTATCTAGCTAATTTAACTAGCTGAATTAACTATCTAACTACCTAGCTAGCCAGCTGACTTAACTAGGTGACATAACTTGCTAGGCAGCTCTCTGCCCATGTGACTTAACTAGCTTTTTAAAGAGCTAGCGAGCTGGCAAGCCAACTCACCTAACGAGGTGACTTAACTAACTAGCCAGTGGATTAGCCATTGACTGAACTTGTTGGCTAATGAGGTAGGTAACTGGCCATCCTGGTGACTAAACTAGCTAAGTTAACAAGTTAATCAGCTGACTAGCCAGCTAACTTAACTAGTTTTCTACCTCTCTAGCTACCTGGATAGCCAGTTGATTTAACTAGCTGACTTAATTAACCAGCCAGCAAGCTAGCAAACTGACTTAAATAAGTCACTACATAGCTAGTCAGCTTACTTAACTAACTGTCTTAACTAGCTGGACTGCATTCTAGCCAGTTTAATTAACTGGCTTGCCACATAGCTATCCAGCTGGTATTCAGCTGAAATAACTAGGTGACTTATCTTGCTAGCCAGCTGTCTAGGCAGCTGACATAAGAAGCAAGCTACATAATTAGCTAGTTGGCTAGTCAGCAAACATATCTAGGTGACTTAACTATCTAGCCAGCTGTCTAGTCAGCTGACATAACTAGCTAGCTAACTAGCTAGCAAGATGACTAGCCAGCTGACTTAATTGCCTAGCTACCAAGCTAGCTAGCAGGCTAGCCAGCTGATTTAACCAGCTGACTTAACGAGGTAACCTGCTGGCTAGCCAGCAGACTTAACTATCTACCTACCTAGCTAGACAGCTGGATAGCCAGCTGACTTAAGCTGACATAACTAGATGCCTGATGGCTAGCCAGCTGACTTAACTAGCTACCTTCTTCCATAGCCTGCTGACTTGCCAGCTGACTTAACTACTTAACTAGTTGGCTACCTAGTCAGACAGCTGGCTAACCAGCTAACCTAACTAGTTGAATTGACCAGCTAGCCAGCTGGCAAGCCATCTGATTCAACTAGCTGACTTAACAAGATAGACATCTGTCTTGCCAGCTGACTGAACTAGTTCTCCAACTATCTAGGTAGCTCTCTAGCCAACTGCTTAACTAGCTGAGTTACTTAACTAACCAGGTGACTAGCCAACTGACTTAAGTAGCTTGCTACTTAGCTAGGCAGCTGGGTAGCCAATGACTTAACTAGCTGACTTAAATAGATGGCCTGATTGCTACTCAGCTGAATTAACTAGCTTGCAATATAACTGGCCAGCTGGCTACCAGCTGACTTAACTTGGTGAATTAACTAGATAGCCAGTGGGTTAGATTGCTGACTAACTATCTTGCTATGTAGCTAGCCAGCTGTCTAGCCAGCTACCTTAACTGGGTTACTTATCTAATAGCCAGCTGACTAGCAAGCTGACTTAACTGCCTAACTACCTAGTTAGCCATCTGGATTACCAACTGACTTAACTAGCTATCTACCTATGTTGCCCGTTGGCTTGCCAGCTGACTTAACTACCTAGGTACCTAGCCAGCCAGCTGGCAAGTGAGCTGACTTAACTAGGTTATGCAACTAGCAAGCTAACTTTGTAGCCAGTTGACTTAACTAGCTAGTTGCCAAACTAGGCAGCTGGATAGCCAACTGACTTAACTCACTGACTTAACTTGCTAGCAAGCTGACTTAACTAGCTGATTCAACCATCTAGCTACCTAGCTAGCCAGCTGGCTTAACTAGCTGGCTTAACTATCTAGCTACCTAGCTAGCTATCTAGATAGCAAGCTGACTTAACTAGCTAACTTAAACAGCTAGCTAGCTGACAAAGCTAGCTGACATATTGCTACCTTCTTAGATAGCCCGCTGGCATATTTAGCTTAAAAAAAATTAGCTAGCCAGATGGCTAGCCATCTCACTTAAGTAGCCTTCTAACTACCTAACTAGCTGGATAGCCAACTGACTTAACGAGCTGACATAATTATCTATCCAGCGGGTTGCCGGCTGACTTAACTAGCTGACTTAAACAGCTATTCAGCTGATTAGGCAGCTGACTTAACTAGCTCAATACCTATGTAGCCAACTGGCTAGCCAGATGACTTACCTGGTTGACTTAAGCTTGCAAGCTTTCTAGCCAGCCCACATAACTAGCTAGCTATTTACCTAGCCAGCTGGCTAGCCACCTGACTTAACTAGCTGACATTGCTGGCTAGCCTGGTGGCTATCCAGCTTACTTAACTAGCTAGCTACCTATGTATCCCACCGGCTTGCCATCCATATTAACAACCTAGCTATCAAGCTAACCAACTGGCTAGCCAGCTGACTTAACTAGGTGACTTAACTAGATAGCCAGCTGTCTATCCAGCTGGCTGAACTAGCAAACTTCCCAGATCGGCAGCTAGCTAACCAGCTGACTTATCTAGCTGACTTAACTCGCTAGCCAGCTGACTTAACTAGCTAACTTAACTAGCTAGTTACATACCTATTCAGCTGACTTTACTAGGTGAAATATCTAGCTCGCTAGTCATCTTAACTAGCTGACAACTCGCTAGCAAGCTAACATAACTAGTTGACTTAACTAGTTAGCTACCTAGCTACCCAGCTAACTTTACTTGCTGAAATAACTAGCTAGCCAGCTGTGAAGCCATCTGAATTAACTTGTTTTTTAACTAGCTAGTGAGCTGGCTAGCCAACTGACATAATGAGGTGACATAACTAGGGAGTCATCTGGTTAGTCAGCTGACTTAACTAGTTGATTAATGAGCTCAGCAGCTGGATAGCCAGTGACTAAACTAGCTGGTTTAACTAGTTATCCAGCCGGATAGCCAGCTGACTTAACTAGCTCTCTAACTCTCTAGACACCTGCATAGCCATCTGACATAACTAGCTGACTTAATTAGCTGACCAGCTGGCTAGCCACCTAACTTCACTAGGCCACTACCTAGCTAGCCAGCTTGGTAGCCAGCTGACTTAACTAGCTGCTTTAACTAGCTGGCCTGCTTTCTAGCCAGTAAAATTAACTAGCTTCCTACATAGCTATCCTACTGGCTATCCAGCTGAATAATCTAGATGACTTATCAAGTTAGCCAGATATTTCACCAGTTGACATATCTGGAAAGCTGATTAGCTAGCCAGCTGTCTAGTCAGCTGACTTAACTAGGTGACTTAGCTTGCTAGTCAACTGGCTAGACAGCTGACATAACTAGCTAGCTACCTAGCTAGTAAGTTGGCTAGCCAGCTGAATTAACTAGCTGAGCTAATTAGCTAGCCAGCTGACTAGCCAACTGACTAAATTAGATTGCTACCTAGCTAGCCAGCTGCCTAGCCAACTGACTAAACTCACTGACTTAAATAGATGGCCTGCTTGCTAGTCAGCTGAATTAACTAGCTTGCAATATAGCTAGCGAGCTGGTTAGCCAGATGACTTAACTTGGAGAATTAACTACCTAAACAGTGAACTAGACTGCTGATGTAACTATCTAGCTACCTAGCTAGACAAATGTCTCGCCAGCTGCCTTAACTGGGTGACGTATATAGCTACCCAGCTGACTAGCATGCTGAGTTAACTGCCTAGCTACATAGCTAACCAGCTGGATAACCAGCTGACAACTAGCTATCTACCTATGTAGCCCGCTGGCTTTGCCAGCTGAGTTAACTAGCTAGCAACATAGCCAACCAGCTGGCAAGTGAGCAGAATTAACTAGTTTATTTAACTAGCTAACTAACTGTCTAGTCAGCTGACTTAACTAGCTAGTTACTAAGCTAGGCAGCAGGCTAGCTAGCTGAATTAACACTCTGACTTAACTTGCTAGCAAGCGGTCTTAACTAGCTGATTCAAACATCTAGCTACCCAGATAGTCAACTGGCTTAACTAGCAGTTTTAACTAGCTAGCTACCTAGCTATCTATCTAGCAAGCAAGCTGACTTAACTAGCTAACTTAACCAGTTAGCAAGCTGACATAACTAGCAGACTTAGCTAGCTTCCAAGCTAGCCAGTTGAATTAACTAGCTGAAAAAACTAGCTAGACAAATGGCTAGACATCTGACATAACTAGCGTTTTAGCTACCTAACTAGCTGGATAGCAAACTGACTTAATGAGCTGACTTAACTAGCTAGCCAGCTGGTTGCCAACTGACTTAACTAGCTGACATAAGCAGCTTTTCAGCTGGCTAGGCAGCTCACCTAACTAGCTGGCTATCTATCTAGCCATCTGGCTACCTAGTTGACTTCCGTGATTTAAGCTTTCAAGCTGGCTAACCAGCTCACTTATCTACCTAACTACCTACCTAGCCAGCAGGCTAGCCACCTGACTTAGCTAGCTGACACCACTTTCTAGCCTGGTGGCTAGCCAGTTGACTTAACTAGATAGCTAGCTATGTAACCTGCTGGCTTGCCAGCTGACTTAACTACCTAGCTACCAAGCTAACCAGCTGCCTAGTGAGCTAATTTAA
Organism: Carlito syrichta; assembly: GCF_000164805.1. Taxonomy (NCBI): domain Eukaryota; kingdom Metazoa; phylum Chordata; class Mammalia; order Primates; family Tarsiidae; genus Carlito; species Carlito syrichta. The sequence continues at coordinate 5,509 of NW_007253341.1, forward strand.
CTAGGTGACATAAGAGGCTAGCCAGTTGGTTATCCAGCTGACTTAACTAGCTAAAGACCAACTAAGTAGCTGGCTAACCAGCTGATTTAACTAGCTGACTTAACTCGATAGTCAGCTGACTTAACTAGCTGACTTAACTAGCTAGTTACATACCTGTTCAGCTGAATTTACTAGCTGTAATAACTAGCTAGCTACCTAGCTAGCTATCTAGCTAGCTAGCAGGCTTAACTAGCTTACTTAACTAGCTAGCTTGCTGACATAACTAGTTTACTTAACTAGCTAGCTACCTAGCTACCCAGGTAAACTTAATAGCTGAAATAACTAGCTAGGGAGCTATCTTCCATCTGACTTAACTAGTTTGTTAACTAGATAGCCAACTGCCTAGCCAACCAACTTAACAAGGTGACAACTAGGCAGCCATTTGGTTATCCAGCTGACTTAACTAGTTGATTAAGGAGCTAGGAAGCTGGCTATCCAGATGACTAAACTAGCTGGCTTAACTAGTCATCCACCTGGCTAGCTAGATGACTTAACTTGTTATCTAATTCTCTAGACACCTAGCTAGCCAACTGATTGAACTAGGCCACTACCAGCTAGCCAGGTAATTTATCTAGCTCTTTTAACTAGCTGGCCTACTTTCTAGCCAGTAAAATAAACTTGCTTGCTGCATAGCTAGCCAGCTGCCTATCCAGCTGAATTTCCTGGGTGACTTATCTAGCTAGCCAGATATTTAGCCAACTGACTTACCTAGTAAGCAGACTAGATAGTCAGCTGATTTAACTAGGTGACTTAACTAGATAGCCAGCTGGCTAGACAACTGATAAAACTAGTTAGTTACCTAGCTAGCTAGTTGGCAGGACAGCTGAATTAACTAGCAGATTTAACTAGCTAGCCAGCTGGCTAGTCAGCTGACTTAATTGCCTAGCTGCCTAACTTGCAAGCGGGATAGCCAGCTGACATAACTAGCTGATTTAACGAAGTAGCCAGCTGGCTATCCAGCAGACTTATTTAGCTAGCTACCAAACTAAACAGCTAGATAGGCAGCTGACTTAACTAGATGATATAACTAGACACCAGATGGCTAGCCAGCTGACATAGCTAGCTACATAGCTACTTATTCCATTGGCTTGTCAGCTGACTTAACTACATAACAACATAGCAAACATGCTTGCTTGCAAGCTGAATAAACTAGGTGACATAACTATCTATCTACCAATCTAGCTAGCTTTCTTAACTAGCTGACTTAACTAGTTAGCATGCTGCATGGCCAACTGAATTAACTAGCTGATTAACCAGCTAACCAGCTGGCCAGCCAGCTGACATAAGTAGCTAGCTACCTTGCTAGCCAGCTGGCTAGCCAGCTAACTTAGCCAGTTGACTTAACCATCTAGACAACAGGCTAGCCAGCTGACTCCACTAGCTGAATTCACTAGTTAGCCAGCTGGCTAGCCATTTGACTTAATTAGCTCTCTACCTAGATAGATAGGTGGCACGCCAGCTGACTTAACTAGGTGACTTAAATCCAGTCAGGTGACTAGTCAACTCACTTAACTAGCTTGCTACCTAACTAGCCAGCTGGTTAGCCAGTTGACTTAACTAGCTGACTTAAATAGCTGGCCTTCTTGCTAGTCAGCTGAATTAACTAGCTTGCTATATAGCTAGCCCGATGGCTAGCCAGCTGACTTAACTAGGTTACTTAACTGGCTAGCCAGCCATCTAGCCAGCCTTTTTAATTAGCAAGCTACCTAGCTAGCCAGGTGTCAACCCAGCTGACTTAACTGTGTGACTTAACTAGCTAGCCAGCTGGCTAACAGGCTGATCTAACTGCCTAGCTACCTAGCTAGCCAGCTGATAAGCCAGCTGACTTAACTAGCTAGCTAGTTACGTAGTTTGATGGCTTGTCAGCTGAATTAACTACCTAGCTATCTAGCTAACCAGCTGGATAGTGAGCTGACTTAACTAGAGTACTTAACTAGCTAGTTAACTGGCTAGCCAGTTGACTTAACTCGTTGGCTACCCAGCTAAGCAGTTGACTAGACAGCTGACTTAATTTGCTGACTTAACTAACTAGTAAGCTGACTTAACTAGCTGACTTAAACAGCTAGCAACCTAGCTAGCGAGCTGGCTTATGTAGATGGTTTAAATAGCTAGCTACCTAGGTAGCTATCTGGCTAACCACCAGACCTAACTAGCTGACTTAACTAGCTAGCTAGCTGATATAACTAGATGACTTATATAGCTAACTTCCTAGCTAGCCACCTGACTCAACTAGCTGAACTAGCTAGCTAGCCAGATGGATAGACATTTGACTTAATTAGCTTTTTAACTAACCAACTAGATAGCAAACTGACTTAATGACCTGACTTAACTAGCTAGCCAGGTAGCACACTAGCTGACTTAACCCAGCTACCTGTCTTGCCAGTTAACTAGCCAGCTCTCTTAACTAGCTGAATTGATCAGCTAGCCACCTGCTTAGCCAACAGACTTAACTAAATCGCTACCTAGCTAGCTAGCTGGGTAACCAGTTGGTGTAACTAACTGACTTAACTAGCTAGCCACCTGGCTTTCCAGTTGACTTAAATAGTTAGCTAACTAACTAGCCTCCTATCTAGCCAGTTGACTTAAATAGTAAGCTAAATAGCTACTTACCTAGATAACAAGCTGACTTAAATAGCTGCCTAGCAAGCTAGCTGACTTGACCAGCTAAGTAGTTAGCTTACTTGTTATCTAACGTGCTAACTAGCTGACTTAATCATCTGACTTAACTGGATAGCTAATGAGCTAGCTAGCTGGCTTAACCAGCTGACTGAACAAGTTAGCTAACTAGCTAGGTAGCTGACTCATCCAGTTGACTTAACTGGTTAGTTAAATAGTTAGCTAGCCTAGTCAACCAGCTGACTTAACCCGTTAGCTAAGTAGCTAGCTAGCTGACTCAACCAGCTGATTTAACCCTTTAGTTAACTAGCTAACTGCCTGATATAACCTGCTGATTTAACCCATTAGCTAACTAGCTAGCTAGCTGTCATAACCAGCTGAATAAATTAGAAAGCAGACTTAACTAGCTGACTTAGCTAACTGACTTAGCTACTTAGCTATCTGACTTAACTGGCTGACTTAACTAGTTAGCTAGCTGACTTAACTAGCTGAATTAATTAGGTATTTAACTATTTAGCTAGCTGAATAACTAGCTGTCTTAACTAAATAGCTAACTAGCTAGGTGGCAGAATTAAGTAGTTGACTTAAATAGTAAGCTAACTAGCTAGCTACCTAGCTAACAAGCTGATTTAAATAGTTAGATGCCTAGCTTGCTAGCTGTCTTAAACAGCTAGCTAAGTAGTTAGCTTACTCGTTATCTAACGTGCTAGCTACCTGACTTAATCATAGGACTTATCTCATTACCTAATGAGCTAGCTTCCTGGCATAACCAGCTGACTCAACTCGTTAGCTAACTAGCTAGCTAGTTGACTTATCCAGCTGATTTAATTTGTTAGATAACTAGCTAGGTAGCCTAGTCAACAAGCTGACTCAACCCGTTTGCTAACTACCTAGCTAGCTGACTCATCCAGCTGACTTAACCCGTTAGTTAACAAGCAAACTACATAGCTCAACCTGCTGACTTAAACCATTAGCTAAGTAGCTAGCGAGCTGTCTTAACAAGGTGACTAATTAGAAAGCAGATTTAACTAGCTGACAGCTAGTTGACTTAACTATATAACTTGCTGACTTAACTGGCTGACTTAACTAGTTAGCTTCCTGACTTAACTGCCTAAATTAAATAGTTAGCTAACTACATTGCTAAAAGAATAACTAGTTGCCTTAACCAACTAGCTAAGTAGTTAGGTAGTAGACTTAAATAGCTTACTTAAATAGTTAGTCAACTAGTGAGCTAGGTGAACTTACTAACCTAGCTAGTTAGATAGCTGACTTAACTAGCTTA
>NW_007253342.1:0-7285 GCF_000164805.1 Carlito syrichta
TCAATGATGGCTGCCAAAGTGACTGGGCTTCCTCTGTGTTTGGTGCCCAAGAACATGGACCTCCTTGTGATAGGTTAGCCAAGAGTGGTCCCCATCTATTATCAGTGCTACAGTGATTGTTCTTCTTTCGAATGATTTCCCCAGTGACGGGACCTCCTCTGTGATGGATGCCTCACTGATTGCCCCTTGTCTGTGTTAATGCCTTGGTGCCTGATTCTTCTCTAAGATTGGTACCCAAGCTATTAGACCTCCTCTGCAATGGGTGCCCTAGTGACTGGGTATCCTCCTAATAGTGCCATAGTGACTGGCCCAGCTTTAGGATGAAAGCATCAATGACTGACCCGTCACTGTGATAAGTGACTCATTGACAGAGCCTTCCCTTTAATGGATGCCCCACGGACTAGCCCTTCTTTGTGAGGCATACTAGAGTGATTGGACATCCATTGTGATGGGGGACCTGTAACAAATTCTCCGCAGTGATTGGAGTCCCAGGAGCTGAACCTGCTCTTAATGGGTGTCTCAGGGTCTAGCCCTCCTCTTTGATGGGTGTTCCAGTGTCTAGCCCTCCTCTGTGGTGGGTGCTTCAGTGAATGGCTCTTCTCTGTGATTGTTGTCCTGCTGAGTGACTCCCCTCTATGATGCATGTTCCAATGACCAGTCTTCTTCTCTGAAGGGGACACCCATTGACTCGCCTTCTTCTATAATATGTGCCCGAGTGGCTGGCCCTTCTTTGTAATTGGTGCTATATTGACTGTCCTTCATCTGTGATGGGTATCTCAGTCCTTCATCTGTGATGGGTTTCCTCTCTCTTGGTTAGCCAGAGACTGATCCTCCACTGTGATGAATATCCCAATTATTGGCCTCCTTATTGATGGGTGCCATATTTACTGGCTCTTCCCTGTGCTGGGCACACCAGTGACTGGCTTTCCATTGTGATGCTTCCCAGTGACTAGTCTTCTTCTGTAATGGGTACAGAAGTCTTTGACTGTCCTTCCTCTGTATTGTGTGCCCCAATGCCTGGCTCTCCTCTTCTGTGGGAGGTGTATCAGTGATTGGCATTCCCCTGTGATGGGTGACACAGTGACACTCTCCCCTGTAATCAGTGCCCCATTGACTGGTCCTTCTCTGTGATGGTTCTCTGTGATGGTCCTTCTCTGTGATGGTTCTCCCAGTGACTGGCTTTCTTCTGTAAAGGTTGACTCAGTGATTAACCTTGTTTCATAGGCTCTCCTGTTACTTGCCCCCCTCCATAATAGGTGTATGATGGACTAGCCCTCCTCTTCGCTGGGAATCCCAGTGACTGGGCCACATCAATAATGGGTGTCCCAGTTACTAGCCCACATTTGTGATAGGTGTCCCTGTGGCTAGCTGTACTACAAAATGAGTGCTATAGTTATAGGCTTTCTTTTGTAATGTGTAATGGGTGTCTCAGTGACTAGACCTCCTCTGCTTTGGGGGATCCAGAGACTTGTTCTCCTCAGTATTGAGTGCCCTAGTGACTGGTTTGTCTATGCTACCATTGCCCTAGTGATTGGCCCTTCTTCTAATAGTTGTCCCAGTGACTGGGCCATCTCTGGGATGGGTGGCCAAGTGATTAGCTTTCATCTGTGATGGTTCTTTTCATAACAGGTGACCCCTGCCAGGTAGTCCTCTGTGATGGGTGCTTCATTGACTGGGTATCCTCTGAGATGCAAACCTCAGTAACAGTGCCTCTTCTTGATAGTTATCCCAGTGACAATCCATCCCCAGTGACGGGTCCCACAGGGATTGCAATTCCTCTATTATGGGTGACCCAGTGACAGACTTTCCTCTGTGACCAGCACACCAGTGACTGAACCTCCTCTTAATGTGTGTTCCAGTGACTCACTCTTCTTTGCATAGAGTGCCATAGTGACTGGACCTTGTCACAATGTGTGCCTCAATGACTGGCTCTCCTCTGTGATGGGAGCTATGGTGATTGTCTCTCATCTGTGTTTGGTGCCCCAGTGATTGGTCCTACTCCATAATGGGAAGCTTAGTGACTAACCCTCTTCTGTGAAGGATGTCCCAATAATTGGGCTTCCCTCATATTGAGTGTCACAGTTACTGTCCATACTCCATTAGGGGTGCAGAATTCTTCTGTAATTGTCCTGTAATAGCAGACTTCTTCTCTAATTGCTGCCATAGTAAATGACTCTTCTTCATAATGGTTGCCCCAGGGACTAGACTACCTCTGTCATGAATGTCCTGGTTACTGGGCCTCCTCTATAGTGTGTGCTCCAGTGGCTACATTCCCTCTGTGATTGGTGTCCCAATGACTGGCTTTCCTCCTGATATGTTCCTCATTGACTGGGTGTCCTGTGGGATGGATGCCTCAGAGACTTGCCCTCTCTGTGATGGGTGCCCCTGTGACTGACTTTCCTATTTTATGGGTGCCCTATGACTGAAAATGCTCTGTGATGGATGTCCCAGTGACTGGCCTACCCCTGTGATCAGTGACACAGTTACTATTTCTCCTTTCTAATCAATGCCCCAGTGACTGGTCCTCTTCCAAAATGAGTGTTCTCATGGCTATCCCTCTTCTATCATGGATGCTCAAGTGACTGGCTTTTCTCTATGATGCATGTCCCACTTATGGGTTCTCCCTTGTGATGGTTGTCCCAGTTTGTGATGCTAAACTGTATGAGTGACTCAGTGAGTGACTCTCCTATGAAACGGTTGCTTCAGTAAATATCTGTTTTTTGAGGATGCCTAAGTGGTTCATTTTCCACTGTGATGAATGCCTCAAAAAATTTCCATCTTCTTTGATGGCAGCTCCTATTACTGGTTCACCTCTTTGATGAGTGCCCCAGGGGCTAACTTTCTTCAGTGAAGGCTGCCCCACTGATTGGCAATTTACTATAATGGATGGCCCTTGACTGACTCCCCTCTGTGAAGGTGGCCTCAGTGATGGACACTCCGTTGTGAATGGTGACCCAGTGACTGCTGTAGTAAGTGATTGGTGCCCAAGTTACTGATCCTCCTCCTTAATGGTGTGCTTGTGAGTAGCCCTCTTCTATCATGAATGCTAAAGTTACTGGCTCTCTTCTATAATTAATGTCCCACTGACTTGCCTTTCTCTGTGGTGTGTGACTCAGTGACTGGTCTCTTCTGGGTTAGGTTCTTCAGTGACTGGTCCTTCTCAGGAATGGGAGACTCAGTGACACACTTTCTTTTGTGGTGGGTGACCCAGCGAGCTGTCCTTTTCTGTAGTTGATGACTAAATGTCTAGCCTGCCTCTGCATTGGGTGTCCTAGTGACTGCCTCTCCTTTGTGTTGTATGTCCCAGTGACTGGCACTCTTCTTTGATTGGAGACCCACTCTCTAGCATTTTTTTGCAAGGGATGCCCTGTAACTTGACTTCCTCTGTCCTGGGTGTCACAGCAACTGACCCTCCTTTGTGATTGGTGCCCATGATACTGACCCTCCTGTGCAATGAATGCCCTAGTGACTAACCCTCCTCTCTGACTGGTGTTTTACTAACTGGGCATCATCCATAATTGGTGTGATTGTGACTAGCAACCTTCTGAGATGGGTGTACCTGTAACTGGTTCTGCTCCATGATAGCTGCCCCAATGTTTGGGCCTCCTTTATAACTGGCATTCTAGAGACTAGCCCTCCTCTTTGAAAAATGCCCCAGGCACTGATCCTTCTCTGTTTTTTGTTGCCCCAGGGATAGGTTTTCCTCAATAATTGTTTCCCCAGTGACTGGGTCTCTTCCATAATGGTTGCCCCAGTGACTATCACTTTTCCATTATGGGTGCCCCACTGACTGGGTCTCCTCAGTGATTGGTGCCCCATTCACTGGTCCTCCTACATAATGTGTGTCCCAGTGGCTAGCAGTCTTCTGTGATGTGTTTCTGAGTAATTGGGCATCCTCCAAAATGGGTGCCCCTGTGAAAAGATCTTTGTGTTGGATGTCCCAGTGACTAATCCACCTCAGTGATGAGTATCTAGTGGCTTGCCCTCCTCTGTTATGTGTATCTGAATGACCAGGACTCTTTAATATTAGGTGCTATAGAACTGAGCCTCCTCTGTGACTGGTGCTCCAGTGAGTGGCCATCATCGATAATTGTTACCCTAGTTAGTAGCTCTCTTCTGTGATGGAGGCTTTAGTAACTGGGCCTCTTCCATAATGAATGTTTCAGTGAATAGCCCATATCTCTGATGGGTTGCTCAGCTACTGGAACTCCTCCCTAATGGGTGCCTCAATAATTAACTTTCCTCTTTGATAGGTGCACCAAAAACTGTCCCTTATCTTTGATCTGTGACCCAGTGACTGGTCTTTGCCTATGATGGATTCTCAGTGACTCCCTCCCCTCAGAGATTGGTGCCCCAGTGACTGGTCCTCCGGGATTTGTGTCCTAGTGACTCTCTTACCTGTCTAATGGGTGCCTCAGTGAGTAGGTCTCCTCTGATGGGTGCCTCAGTGGCTGACCATTCTCTGATGAATGTCCCAATTAATTATCCTTCTTTGTGACGGGTGTCCCATTGATATGCCTCCTCAGTGATGGGTGACTCAGTGACTGGGCCTCCTCTGTTATCCTTTCAAAAGTTAATGACCCTCCTCTGTAAATTGTAATCTTGTGACTGGACCTTTTTGTGATGGGTGCCCGAGTGACTGGGCATCCTTTATGACTGTCACCCTATTTACTGACTGGCTTATGTGATGGATGCCTCATTTACTCTTCCACCTCTGTGATGGATTTCTCAGTTACTGAATGTCCTTTAAGATTGGTGACCCATTGAGAGGCTCTCCTATGTGATTGGTACCACAGTGATTGACCCTCTTTCATAATGGATGCCACAGTGATTGATACTTCTCCATAACCGGTGTCCCAGTGACTGACCCTCCACTGTGAGGGGGTTTCCAGTAATTGGAATTTCTCCAAAATGGGTGCCCCACTTACTGTGCCTCTTCTGTGATTGATGACCCCTTGAATGGGAGATGAGTGTTTCAGTGACTTTCCTTTGCAGTGGGTGCCTCATAGACTGGCACTCTTGTATGATTGGGGCAACAGTGACTGGCTCTCCTTTGTAATCAGAGCCCTAGTGACTGGTCCTCATCTTTGATAGGTACGTCAGTCACTGGGCTTCTCTATGTCAATTGCCCAGTGACTGGCCCTCCTCTGTTGGGTGCCCCAATGACTGGCCTTCTGTTGGCTGAAAATCCCAGTGACTGGCTCACCTCTGTGATGGGTGATCCACTAATAGTATTCCTTTGTTATGTATGCCCCATTGACTGTCTCTCTTCTGTGATGGCTTCCCAGTTATTATTTTCTTTTGTGAGAGATGCCACAGTGACTGGCCCTCCTACATAAGGAGTGGCCAAGTGATTGAACTTGCTCCGGGATGGGATTCCAAGTGATTGTTTCTCCTCCTTAATGGGTGACCCAGTGAGTAGTCCACCTCTGTGAGGAGTGCCACAGTGACTGTCCCTCTTGCAAAATGGGTGCCCCAATACCTTGCCCTCATCTGTATTGCGTGTCCTAGTGACTGACTCATTCTAATGGGTGCCCCAGTCCTTTGGCCTTCTTTTTATGGGTGCCTCATTGATCAACCCTTTTCTGTAATAGTTGTTTTAGTGTTTGACTCTCCTCTGTGATAGATTTCTCAGTGACTAATTCTCTTCTGTGAAGGCTGCCCCAGGGATCGTACTTCTTCTGTAATCCATGACCAATTAAATATCCCTCCTCTGTGTCCCATTGTGACTCATTTATTATGGGTACTCCAGTGACTAGACCACTTCTGTGATGGATGCCCCAGTGACTGGCCTTCCTCTGTGATGACTGCCCCAGCGACTGTCTCTCCTCCCTAATGTAAGCCACAGTGACTGTTTCTCCTCTTTGATGTGTGCCTCAGTGACTAACTCTCCTCAGTGATGGGATCGCAGTGACTGGCCCTTTTCTGTGATGGCTGCCCCAGTGACTACACTCCTTTATAAGGTTAGCTCCAGTGACTTGCTCTCTTTTGTGATGTGTGCAACAGTGTCACAAAGTGCTGGCTACCCCAGTGACTGGTCTTCCTCCATAAGGAAGCCCAAGTGACTGACTTTTCTGTGATGGGTGCTTCATTTATTAATTTTCCTCTGTGATGGGTTTACCATGAGTGACCCTCTGCTGAAATAGGTGCACCAATGTATAGGCCTCCTCTGACGTGAATATCTCAGTGACCAACCATGTTCTCTGATGAGTGCCCCAATTACCCTACTTCTTCTATGATGGATACCCCAGTAACTATTTCTCCTCTGTGACTCATACCACAGTGACCATGACTGCACTGTGAGGAGTGCTTCAGTGAATGTCACTTCTGTGTGGTTGGTGCCCCATTGCTTGGCCTTCTCAATAATGGTTGCCCTCCTGAAAGGCCATCCTCTGTGATGGATGCCTCAGTGACAGGACATCCTCTGTTTTTGGTGCCCCAGTACTCTCATCAGTAATATATTCTCCAGTAACTGGTTGTCTTCTGTGGCTATTGTCCCAATAATTGGTTATTCTCTATGAAAAGTGACACTGTGACTAGGTGCCCCAGGTACAAGTCGTCCTCTAATAATGGGTGGCCCAATGATTGCACTCCTCTGTGATGGGTGTGCAAGCGACTTGCATTTCTCTGTAATTTCTGCCTTGTGACTTGGTTTTCAACAAAATGAATGCCCCAGTGACTAGCAGTACTCTGTGATGGTTGCGCAAGTGACTAGTCCTCCTCTGTAATGAGTGTCCCAGTGAATAGCGCCGCTCCATTATGGATGCCCAAGTGACTAGGCTCCTTTGTGTTGGGTAACCCAGTTACTGGCCCTTATCCATAATGAGTGCCAAAGTGATTGGCCCTCCACTTTGATGTGTGACACAATGACAAGCTCTCCTATGTATGGATGTCCCAGTGACTAGCACTCTGTGATGTGCACCTTTGCGACTAGCCCTCACTGTGATGATTGTCACAGTGATTGGTCCTGCTCTGTGATAGGTACCCCAGTGAGTGCCCCCTTCTGTGATGGGTGTCCCAGTGACATGCCCTTCTCAGTGATGGGTGACCCAGTAACAGGCCCTCTGTGATGGTTGTTTCAGTGACTGACTCTCCTCCATAATGGGTGTCCCAGAGAAAAACTCTGCTTTGTGATGGGTGTCACAATGACTAGCCCTCCTCTGTGATGACTATCCTTTCTCTATGATGGGTGTCCCCGTGATTGACCCACATCTTTGATGATTGCATGGTGACAGATCCTCTTTTGTTATGGGTGCCCCTGTGACTGCTCCACCCTTTTGATGGG
>NW_007253342.1:7513-15077 GCF_000164805.1 Carlito syrichta
AGTAACTGGCCCTCATTTGTGATGGATGTCTTAGTGACTAACTCTGTTTTGGGATGGGTGCCGCTGGTACTGAGATTCTTCTGTGATTTTTGTGCCAAATTAGGGTGTGCCATCACCCTCTGTGATGGGTGCCCCACTAATTAATCCTCCTCCATCATAGGTGCTTTAGTAACTGTGCCGCCTTCATCGTGGGTGTCAAATTATGTAGCACCCCTCTGTGATGGATGTCCCTATGCCTGGACCTTTTCTTTGATGTGTTCCTCAGTGCTTGGCTCTGCTGTGTGCTGCGTGTCACAGTGACGGACTCTCTTCAGTGATGGATTCCTCAGTGAATTGGATTGTTCTACAATGGGTTCCTAAGTGATTGGCCCTCCTTTGTAATGGGTTTCCTGGTGACTGGCCATGCTTTGTGATAGATTGTAAATTTCTGGTCCTTCTCTCTGATGACTGCCCCATTGACTAGGTTTTCTCTGTGATTGCTTATTGCCCAGTGACTGTCCATCATTGGTAAGGGGTGCCCCAGTGACTGTCCCCCCTCTGTAATGGGTGTCACAGTGATTGGCCCTCCTCTGTGATACATGTCCCAGTGACTGTCCTTATCCTGTGTTGGCTGTCCTAGTGACAGGCCCTCCTCTGTGGTGTGTACCCCAGTGACTATACCTCCTTTGTTATGCTTTCTTCAGTGATTGACCCTTCTGCCTCATGGGTACCCGGATGTTTGTAGTGCCCTTCTATTTTATAGGTGCCCCAGTTACAGGCCCTCCTTCTTAATGGGTTCCCAAATGACTTTCCTGCCTTTGATATGGATGTCAAAATAAGTCCTCCTCAGTGATGAGTGTTTCAGTGACTAGCCCTCCTCTGGGATGTGTGCCATTGTGACTGGCCCTCCTATGTGATGAGTGCCAATGTGACACTGGCAATCTATCAGAGAGGATCTGTGATTAGTGCACTAGAGAATGCACTCTCCCCAGCAATGGGTGCCTTAGTAATGTTCCTCTTCTGGGATGCCTCAATGACAGACACTCCTCTGTTTCTGGTTTCCCAGTTACTCATCTCCCTCTGTGATGGGTGCTTCAGTAATTTGGCCTCCTGTCTTTTGAGTTCCTTTGACTGTCCCTCCCCTTTGATTGGTGCACCACTGAGTTGGCCTCTACAAAAATGGCTACCAAAGTGATTTGGCCTCCTTTGTGATCGGTGCCCAAGTGACTGGTTCTCCTCTGTGATGGGTGCCTCAATGAATGTCCCTCTTATGAATTGGGTATCTCATTAACTGGCTCTCATTTGTGGTTGATTTCCCAGCGACTAGCTCTTTTATGCAATCAGTGCCCCCAGTTACTGGCACTCTTTTGTGATGGGTCTCTTTTGTGATTCCCAGTGACTTGCTTCCTCTGTGACGGGTGCCCCAGTAAAAAAGTCATTCTCCCTACTGGTTGCCAGTGATGGGCTCTGCTCTGGGATGGGAGTCCCAGTGACTAGGCCTTATTCTTAGTGGGTGTCCCAGTGACTAGCCCACATTTGCGATTGATGTCCTAGTGACTAGTCAACCTACAAAATTGGTGACACAGTGACTCACTGTCCTCTGTGATAAGTGCCTTAGTGACTGGTTATCTTGAGTTGGGTGCCTCACTGATTGACTCTTATCCTTAATGGAATCCAGTTACCATCTTATCTGTGACGAATGCCTCAAAGAATAGCCCTCTTCTCAGATGGGTGTCCAAAGGACTGGTCTTCCTCTGTGATTGGTGTGTCAATGACTACCTGTCTCTGTGATCAGTACCCCAATGTTGGGTTATTCTGTAATTGGTGCCCCAGGTACTAGCCCTCATATAGAATGAGTGCCTCTGAGACTTGGCATCCTCTGTGATGGATGCCTCATTGAGGGACCCTTCTCTATGATCAAAGCACAGTGATTCATCCTGCTTCTAATGGGTGCTCCAATGACTGAACCTCTTCTGTAATAGATGCTTAAGTGATTCTACCTCCTTTGTCATAGTTGCTTCAGTGACTGGCTTTTCTATGTGATGGGTGCCCAAGCGAATAGATTTTCTTTGTGATCGCTGTCCCAGTGATTGGTTCTCCAAGATAATGGGTACTCAAATGACAAACCTTCCTATATTATAGGATTCCTAGTGACTGTGTCTCTTTGGTGTTTGGTGCTCCAGTGACTCACTTTCCTATATAATGAATGCCTTAGTGACTAACCCTCTTTTATGTTGGGTTTCCCAGTAACTGGGCCTCCATCATAATGGGTGACCCAGTAGCAAGCTATACTTTTTGATTGGTGTTCCTATGACTGGCCCTCCTAGGTCGTGAGTGATCAAGTGATTGACCATTCTCTGTAAAAAATGACCCATTAACTGAACCTCTATTGTGATGGGTGCTCAAGTGACTACTTTTCCTCTGTGAGGACTGACCCGTTGCCTGTGTCTCCTAAATAATTAATGCACCTGTGACTAGCCCTCCTCAATTATTGGTGCCCCAATGACCAGATTTTTTCTGTATTTGGTGCCCAAGAGATTGTACCTTCTTCATAATGGAGGACTTAGTGACTAGCCCTCCTCTGGGATGAGTGCCTCATATCTGGGTTTCCTCCATAATGAGTGCTCCAGTGACTTGCCCTGCTTTGAGATGGGTGCCCATGTGACTAGACAATTTTTGTGATTGCTGTCTCAGTGATTGGTCCATTTTTTAAATAAGTGCCTCAGTAACTTCTTCCTTTTTTTGTGCCTCATTGACTCACCTGACACTCTGTTTGGTGTTCCACTTACAGACTATCTCCTGTAATAGACCTTCAGTGATTAACCTTCTGTGGTGTGTTCCACAGTTACAGTCTCTCCACTGTGATGGGATCCTCAGTGCGTTGACCTCCTCCGTAATGTGTTCCCCATTTATTTTCTCACATCTGTGATGGGCGTTTGACTAACTGACCCTCCTCCAAAATGGATGCCCTGATGACTGTTTCTCCTTTGTGATTTTTGCTCCATTGTCTGTCCCTCCTCTTTTATGGGTGTCCCAGTGAGTGGCCCACTTCAGTGAAAAATATCCCAGTGTCTAATCCTGCTCTGTGATAGCTGAACTGTGATTGGCTCTCCTCTGTGATGGTCAAACCAGTGACAGGCTCTTCTCTGTGAGCTTACTCCAGTGACTAACCTTCTTATGTAATGGGTGTTCTCGTGGCGGGCATTTATCTGAAATGTGTGCCTAATGACTGGCACTCCTCTGTGATGATTGCCCAATGACTGGCCCTCTTCTATGATCATTATCCCAGGGCCAATATTCCTTTGTAATCTATGCCCTAGAACTGGCCTTCCTGTATAATTCATGAAATCTTGACTATGCCTTTTCTACCATGGGTTCTCCAGTCACTGGCTTTCCTCTGAAATGCATGTCCCAGACTGGCCCTCCTTTGAGATGCATGCCCCAGTTACTGGTCATCCTCTGACATGAGTGCCACAGTGATTGACCTTCTTCTGTGATCAATATCCTCATGACTGGTCTTCCTTCTATTGGGTGTCCCAGTGACTGACCCTTCTCTGGAATGGTGTCTCAATGGTTTACCCTCCTCTATGATGAATGCCCTAGTGATTGTCTTTCCTTTGTAGAATGATCCTCTCCAGATTGGCCTTCTTCCATAATGTGTGCCCTAGTGACTAGTTCTATTCTCTCATGAATGGGTGCTCCAGTGACTGGCTGTCATCTGTGATGCATGTTCCAGTTACTGGTTCTCTCTGTGATTGGTGCCCTAGTGACCATCTCTCCTCTGTGTTTGGTGCCTCAGTGACTGACCCCACTCTGTGATGGGTGTCTTAGTGACTGGTTTTCATTCTTAATGTAGGCCCTAATGACTAGCCCTCCTCTGTGTTGAGTGCCACAGTGATTGACTCTCTCTGTGATGTATGTCCCAGTACAGATTATCTTCTGTTATGATGGCCACAGTTACTGGACCTCCTCCATAATTGTAACCCAGTAACTACTTATTTTCTTTGATGGATGCCTCAATGACTGGCTCTCCTCTGTGATGTGTGTCACATTGACTAGACTTCATATGTGATGATTGCCCCCATCACTGGCAAATGCATAACAGAAATGAGACAGTGACTAGAGCACCCATGATAGAAGAAGGATAGTAAAAATTGCACCAGTTCAGCAGAAGAACCAGTCATTGGGTTACAAATTACAAATAATTCCACTCACCAGGCCACTGATCACAGAGGAAGGTCGGTCACTGGGTAATCATCACAAAGAATTGTCAGTTTGGGTCAACCATTATAGAGCAGGAGTGGCTGGCTCTCCTTTGTAATGGATGCCCCAGAGACTTGTCATCCTCTGGGATGGGCGCCTCTGTGACTGACCCTTGTATGAGATCATTGACCCATAATTGGCCTTCCTTCTAATAGGTGCCACAGAGTCTAGGCTTCCTCAATGATGGGTACCTTGTTGAATGGACCTACTCTGTGATAGATGTCTCAGTGACCTGGTCTTCTCTGTGATGCGTGCCCAGGTGAGTAGCCCTCCTCTGTGAGTTGTGTCACAATCACTGATCTTCCTCCATTATGGGGGGTCCTGTATCAAGGACTTCTTCATGATTAATACACCAGTTACTAGCCTCTTGCTGTGATTGGTGTCTTAGTGAATAACTTCTGTGATGTGTGCCCTAGTATCTGAACTTCTTCAATAATGGGCTCCCCAGTGACTACCCTCCTCCATGATGGGACCACAGTGACTGGGTCTCCTCCATAAAGAGTGGCTCATTGGCATGCCCTCCTTTGAGATAATTTCCCCAATGCTTGGGACTCTTTTATACTGTGTGTACCAGTTACAGGACGTGCACTATGATGAGTTCCACAGTGATTATCCCTCCTTTCTGATGAGTGCCACAATGACTAGTTGACTTCTATGATGGGTGACCTATTCACTTGCCCTCTTCTTTGATGAATGTCCCAGTGACAGACCCTCCTCTAATGGATACCACAGGGACTGGCCCTTCTATGGGATGGGTGCTGCAGTGACTAACTAAACTCTGATGGTGACCTTAGTGACTGATTCTCCTCTGAGATGGGTACCTCAGTGACTAGAATTCTTTTGTGATGGGTGCCTATTGACTGGTTATACTCTTTGACATTTTCCAATATTTAGTCCTCTTTTGTGATGGGTACCTCAGTGAATTACCCTTTTCCTAGTGGGTTCAATAGTAACTGGCACACCTCTGAGACGACTGTCTCAGAGACTGACCCTTCTGGATGGGTGGCTCAGGGACTGCCCTTCTCTGTGATTGGTGTCCTAATGGTTGGTTCTCCTTCTAACAGGTGATCAGTGAATAGCCCTCATCTAGGATGGGTGCCTTAATGATTGGTGCTCCTCTTGGATGGATGAATCAGTAACTGGAATTTCTCTGATGACTTTCTCAATGACGGGAATTCTGCTCTGATTGTGCCCCAGTGACTTTTCCTTCTCTGTAATTAATGCCTCAATTTCTAGCCCTCTTCTGTGATTGGTGATTCTGTGACTCAGTGATGTTTGTCCCAGTGACTGGCAGTCTTCAGTGATGCGTGCCACAGTAGCTAGAAGTTTTTTCTGTGATGGGTGCCCAATAACTGGCCTTCCACTGTAATAAATACCCCATGATATTAACTCTTCTGTGATGAGTGCTCCAACGACTGACCACCTCTGAGTTTGTTGTCCAGGTGACTGTCCTTCTTTTGTGATTGGTGTCCCAATGAATGGTCCTCCTCCATAATGATTGCCCTATTGATAAGTCCTCTTCAAACATGGGTGTTCCAGTGACTGGCTCTCCTTTTTGATGCATGTGCTAGTGACTGACCATTTTTTCAGTGAGTAGCCCCGAGATTGGAACTCCTCTGGGATGTGTGCCTCACTGACTGGCCCTCTGCTGTGATGGGTGCCACACTGACTAGTCCTCCACTGTCATCATTGACCATTTCACTAGTGCTTTTTACTCTTTAATAGTAGATGCCCAAGTGATTAACCCTTATCTCTGATGTTTGACCTGGGATTGAATCTCCTCTTTGATAGGTGCCTCAGTGACCGGCCCTCTTCTGTGATGGGTGCCTCTGGGATGGGTACCTCAATTACTGGTCCTCCACTGGGATGAGTTCCTAAGTGATTTGCTCTCTTCTTTGATTGGTACCCCAGTGAATGTTCCTCTTAATAATTAGTGCCCCAGTGAGTGTTCATCCTCTGGGGTAGGTACCTCATTGATATTTCTCCTTTGTGATTGTGCCCCAGTGACTGGCACTCTTCTATGATGAGTGTCACTATGACTGGGCCTCCTCTGTTATGGTTGCACCAGTGACTGGCTCTCCTTTGTCCCATTAACTGGCTTTCCTCTGTGATGGGCGCCACAGTGATTGCCCTTTTTCTGTGATGAGTAACCCAGTGACTAACATTACTCTCTACTGGTGGCCTCATGATTCTCACTCCTCTGTGATGCATGTCCTGGTAATTGGCCCACTTCTGTACTTGGTGTCTCAGTGAATATCTTTCTGTGTTTCGTCTCCCACTCTGACTGGACCTTCTTTGACAGGTGTTCCAGTAATTGAGTCTCCTCCAGAATGGTTTCACCATTGACTGGCCCTCTAATGTTATGAATGCCCCAGTGATTGAGCCTCCTCTGTAATAGATGCCTCATGACTGACCTTACTCTTTTTTTTTTTTTGAGTTGGAGTCTCACTCTGTCACCCAGACTGGAGTGCAGTGGTCACTCCTGGCCACTGCAGCCTCGACCTGCTGGGCTCCAGTGATCCTTCAGCCTCAAGCCTTTCAAGTAGTCGGAATTACAGGCACGTGCTACCACGCTCGGCTAATTTTTTGGTTTTATTGTAGAGATAAGGTCTCACCTGCCCAGGCAGGTCTCGAATCCACGGGCTCAGGCAATCCACTCACCACAGCCTCCCAAAGGTGTGGGATTACAGGCTGAGCCACCAAGCCCAGCTTGGCCTTACTCTTTAATGGGTGCCCCAGTTACTAGTC
Source organism: Carlito syrichta (assembly GCF_000164805.1). Classification (NCBI taxonomy): domain Eukaryota; kingdom Metazoa; phylum Chordata; class Mammalia; order Primates; family Tarsiidae; genus Carlito; species Carlito syrichta. The sequence continues at coordinate 14,504 of NW_007253342.1, forward strand.
TTCCTTTGTGATAGATGTCATGTAGATTTATTTTCCTCCATAATGATATTCTCCTCCCAATAACAGAGCCTACTCCCTGATGGTGCCCAGTGAAGAACACTCTTCTTCAATGGGTTACTAATAACTGATCCTCTTCAATAATGAAAGCCCCAAGAATTACTTTATTCTGCAATAAGTGCTCCAGTAACTGGGCCTTTTCCATTATTGGTTCCCCAGTGACTGGCACTTTTATGTGATTGATGCCCCAGTGACTGTACTTCCTCTATAATGGGCTCCCCAACGACTACCTCTCCAGTGTGATGGTTGTCACAGTGACTGATTCTCCTTTGTGAAACACTTTTCCCAAGACTCGCTATCTTTTGAAGGCCAGTCACAGTTAGTAGCATTCTTCTCTGATGGTTGCCCCAGTGACTGACCCTCCTTTATATATGTGTCCTAGTGATTGTCCCTCCTCTGTTATTAATGCCACTACTGGTTGGCCCTCCTCTGTGATGGGTGCCTATTTGACTTGACCACTTCCACAATGGATGCTCTCAGGGTTAGTCCTCCTCTGTGATAAGTGCCATAGAGACTG
>NW_007253342.1:15106-18388 GCF_000164805.1 Carlito syrichta
ACTGGGCCTCCTTCATAATGGGTTCCCCAGTGACTGGCCTTCTTCTGTGATGAGTACTCAGTGACTAACCATCTTCTTTGATCAGTAACCAAGTGACTTGTCCACCTCCATAGTGGTGCTCCAGTGACTGGTACTCGTTCATTTTGAGTGACCTAGTTACTGTTTCTCTTAACTAATGGCTATCCCAAAGACTAGACCTCCTCCATGAGGGATGCCTTGGTTCTTATCCTTCCTCTGTAATGGATGTCCCACTTACTAGGTCTCCTACATAATGGATGTCCCAGGGACTAGGACTCCTTTGTGATTTGTGTCCCAGTGACTGAGCCTCCTCCATTATGTGTGCCCCAGTGATTTGACTGATACTTCTCTGTGATAGATGGCCTAGTGACTTGCCTTCAGGTTTAATTGGTGCTCATTGGCTAGCCCTTTTCTGTCATGGTTGTCATAGTGATTGGGCCACCTCCATAATTGGTGTATTTGTAACTAGGCCTATTCTGTAATTGGTGCCCAATGACTGGTCATTGTCTATGATGGATGCCCCAGTGACAAACCCTTTTCTCTGATGTGTGTCTAAGTGACTGGGCCTCTATTAAAATCGGCATGCCCTGATGGACTAGCCCAACTCTGTGATATGTTCCTTTGTTTTTGTGCCTCAACAATAATGTGTGCCCCAATTACTCACTTCTTTTGTGATGGGTGCCCAAGTGAAAGAACCTTATAATAGGTGCTCTTTGGACTAGGCATCCTTTGTGATTTGTTTATGACAAACCTGCTTCTTTGATGACTATTACAGAAACTGGGCATCTTCCATGATTAGTGTCCCAGTTTCTAGCCTTCTTCTATGATTGGTGTTCCAATATTTGGGCCTCCTTCATAATGTTGTCTCACTGACTAGCTCTCCTCTGTGATGGAGACCCCAGTGACTGGCATTCCTCTGTGATAGATGCCCCAGTGACTGAACCTCCTCTATAATGGTTGCCCCAGTGACTGGCTCTCCTCTGTGATAAGTGCCTCAGTGCCTGGCCTTCCTCTGTGGAAAATTCCCAAATGATTTATTATCCTCTGTAATGTGTGCCACATTGACTAGCTTTCCTCTGTGATGACTGCCCAAGTGAATGAGTCTCCTACATATTGTGTGTCCCAGTGACTAGCCCTTCTCTAATATTGGTGCCCCAGTGACTGGGTCTTTCAGTTCTTAGTGCCCCAGTGATTGGTCGTTCTTCATAATAGATGCCCTAGTGACTAACTCTCCTGCATGATGGATGTCCCAGTGACTGGGCATACTCTAAAATGTGTTTCCGAGTGACAAGCCTTTTTTTGTGATGGTTGTCCCAGTGACAGGCATTCTTATATAAGAGGTGCACCAGTGATCGGCCCTCCTCTGTCATGGGTGTCTTAATAACTTGGCCTTCTCCTTAATAGGTGCTCCAGCGATTGACGCTCCTCTGTGATTGTTGCCCAGGGGACTGGCCATCCTTGATAATAGGCTGCCCAGTGATTAGTCCTCCCCTGTGATGGAAGTTTTGTAAATAGACCTCCTAAATAATGAATGTCCCAGTGAATATACCTCGTCTTTGATGGATGACCCAGTGGACTGGATCTCCATTGTAACGTGAAGCCCCCAAACTTATCCTCTTCTGTGATGCTTGTCCCAATTACTGAGTATTCTCCCTTATCAATAAAAGCAGTAAGTGACTGCCCTGTGTATAGGGTGTCCCAGTGTATCATCTTTCACTGTGCTGGGTGACAAAGTGACTGAAGCACTCTGTATTGTGTGCCCAAGTGACTCTCCCTCCCTTGTGAGGTAAGACCCAGAGAATGAGCCTCCACTGTAATTTGTGTCTCAGTGACTGGCCCTCCTTTTTGATGGGTGGCCAGTGCATAACCCTCCTCTGTGTTGGATGACTGAGTGATGGGTACTCATCTGAAATGGGTGTTCTAGTGACTCGGCCTTCCCTGTAATGGGTGTTTTCTATTATCGGTGGTCCTCTGTGATGGATGACTAATTATTGGGCATTCATTGTGGTGGGTTCCCCAGTGAAAGGGCCTTCTCTGTTATTGTTGCCACAGTGAATGCCCATCCTCATGAAAAGGTAACGCAATGACTGGACCTCATTGTGATTGATATCCTAGTAACTGGGCATTGTTTATAATTCCTGCCCCATTGGCTGGTTTACCTAGTGATGTGTGTCTTGGTGATTGTTTCTCCTCTCTAATTGATGTCTCAGTGATTGACTTTCCTCAATGATTTGCTCTTCTCTGTGATGGATGGCCCAGTTATTGGCTCTACTCTGTTTAATATGCCCCATTGTCTTGCTCACTTCTGTGAGGATTACCCCAGGAACTGACTCACTTCTGTGATGGGTGTCCCTGTGACCGCCTCACCTCTTTGAAGGATGTTCCAGTGACTGTCTTTATTCTTTGATGGCTGTCCCAGGGATTATCCTTCTTTTTGTGATGAGTGTCCAATTGGCTGTTCCTCTTTTCTGATTTGCATCCCAGTTGGGCCTCCGCCATAATGGCTGTCCCAATGACTAGATCTTTTCTGTTATGTGTGCGCTATTGACAGACTCCTCTGTGATAGCTAACACAGTAGCTGGCCCTCCTGCATAATGGGTGTCCTAGTGACTGGTTTTCCTCTGTGATGTGTCTTTCATTCACAAGCCCTGTTGCTTGATAGGTGCCCCAGTGACTGGCATTCTTTTGTGATGGCTGCCCCAGTGACTGGCCATCCTTCATAATGGGAGACCCAGTGACTATCTCTTCTCTGTGATGTGTATTTTTGTGACTGGCCATCCTCTGTTATGGGTGCCTTAGTGACTAAATCTCCTCTAAAATGAGTTCTGCAGTTACTGTGCCTCCTTTGTAATTGTTGCAATAATGACTTGACATCCTCTCTATTTGATCCTCCACTGACTGGTGCTCCTTCATAAAGAATCCCACAGTGTCTGCCCCTCTCCAAAATGGGGACTTCAGTGAGATCCTCTCTTCTGTGACTGGTATCTCAGTGACTGGTTCTCCTATGCGATGTGTGCACCAGTGACTGACTTTCCTCTGTTATGGGTGCATCAGTGAGTTACCCTTCCCTCTAATGGTTACCCCAGAGCCTAGTCCTACTCTGTGAGTAGGCACTGGGGTAACCATTAGAGAGGAGGGTACATTGACTGCCCATCTCCCTAGTGGGTGCCTCAGTGACTGGGCCACCTCTGTGAGGGATAGCTCAGTGACAAGGCCTCCTCTGTGATCAGTGTCCCAGTGACGTGTCCTCTTTTTTGATGAATG
>NW_007253342.1:18972-23538 GCF_000164805.1 Carlito syrichta
CTATGATGTGTTCCCCAGTGACATTCCCGCCTCTCTGATGGAAGCCTCAGTTACTGAAAAACCTCCTAATGGGTGCCCTACTGATTGACCCTTCTCTGTGAGGGAAGACTCAATGACTGACTCCTCTGCGATGGGTGCCTCTGTAACTGATCCTCCTCTGTGGGGGTGCCCAAGGGGCTGACTATAATCTATGATATTTTATCCCAGTGAAAGACTTTCCTCTGTATTGGGTGCTACAGTGAATCCTCTAGTATATGTGTCCCAGTGACTGACCTTGCCCTGTGATGGGTGCCCTAGTGACTGGCCCTCCACTGTGATTGGAGCCAAGTGACTGACCCTCAGCTATAATGAAAGCCCTAGTGATTAGTCACCCTCTGTAATGAGTGCCCCAGTGACTGATTCTCCTCTATGATGGGTTTCTCAGTGACTGTGCTTTCTGATGGTACCCCCAACTAACCCTCTTTTGTGATGGGTGCCACAGTGTCAAGTCATCTTCTGTGATAAGTGCCCCAGTGAGTGGTCCTGCTCTGTGAATGGTGCCCTAGTTACTGGCTCTAAGTCATAGTTCTTACACCAGGGAATAGACCTATTTTGTAATGTGTGTCCCATTTCTGGACTTCCTCCATGATGGGTGACAAGTGACAGACCTACTTTTATAATTGTTGGCTGTTTCTGGGCCTCTTCAACAATGTGTGCATCAGTGTCTGTGCCACCCTGTGAATGGTGTCTTCATGTATTATGGGTGCCCCAGTGACTAGCACTTCTCTGTAATGGGTGTCTCAGTGAAAGGACCCCTTGCATAATGGGTACCCTAGTAATTGGGACTCTTATGATTGGTGAACCAATGATTGGTGGTCTTCTGTTATTCACGTCACAGAGTTTGGCCCTCTTCATTGACGATATTCTAGTAACTGTATCTCCTCCAACATTGTTGCCCCAATGACTATCTCTCCTGTGAGATGGGGGGCCCAGTCTTTTGACCCTTTCCATAATAGGGTGACCCAGTGACGTGCCCTCCTCTGTGATGGGTGTACAGGTCACTGGCACTCCTCCATAAAAGATGTTATTTTGACTGGAACTCTTCTATGTTTGATGCCTCAGTGAAGGACCCTATTACAAATTACAAATTCGGTGCACCAGTCACTATCCGTCTTCTTTGATTGGATTTCCTGTAACTAGGCCACTTCTTTCATCGGTTTCCCAGTGACTAGCCCCCCCCGTGATGTGTTCCCAGTGACTAATTTCCTCAGTGATGTGTAACCCAGAGACTAACTCTCCTCTATGATAGGTGTCTCACTGGTCCTCCTCTATAATGGGCACCCCAGTGACTGGACTTCATATATGAATGGGTGTCTCAGTGCCAAGTTCTCCTCTGCGATGCATTCAGTGGTGACTGGACTTCTTTAGTAAGAGCAGCTTCAAGACTGGGCCTGCTCAGTGATTGGTGCCCTAGTGATTGGCACTCCTTCAGATTCACGTGACCCAGTGACTAATCTTTGATGGTTGTTCCTGTGATTGTCTATCCTTTGTGATAGATGGCACAGTTACTGGCTCTCTTCTATGATAAATGACCTAGTGACTGAGCTCCTCTATAATGGGTGCCCCAGTGACAGTCCCTCCTCTGTGATAGATTTCACAGGGTCTGGGTCTCCTCTATAATCAGAGTCACATTGACTAACCCTCTTCCTTTATAAGTGACACAGTGACTGGTCCCCATCCATGAATAATACCACAGTGGACTGACCCTACTCTGTGATGAGGGCCCCAGTGACTGGTCCTCTCCTTGATATCTGTTCCAGTGATTGACCCTTTATAATAAGGATTGCCCCAGTGACCAGTCCTCCACTTTGAAGATTGTCTCAATGACTGCACTTCTCCATAATGGGTCCTCAGTAACTGATCCTCTACTGTCATGGGTGCCACACTGGCTATCCCTCCTCTGTGGTGGGTGCCCCAGTGACTGGTTCTTATATGTAAGGTGTGTCCCCATGACTGGAAAGTCTCTGGGATTTGTGCCACAGTGACTGGCCCTACTCTGTGATGAGTGCCCCAGTGACTGATCCTCTTCCTGTGATGGCTATTTCAGTGATTGGCCTTGCACCATAATGATTGCCCCAGTGTCCAGCCCTCCACTGTGAAGATTGTCTTAATGACTACCCTTCTCTATAATGGATGCCCCAGTAACTGACCCTCCACTGTCATGGGTGCCACATTTACTAGCCCTCCTCTGTGTTGAGTGTCCTAGTGTCTAGCTCTCACATGTGAGGTGTGTCCCCATGACTGGGCTACCTCTGGGATTTATACCACAGTGACTGTGCCATCTCTGTTATGGGTGCCGCAGTGACTGGCCCACCTCTTTGAAAGATGTCTGAGTGATGCATGCTACAGTGTCAAACCTTCTGTGATGTGAGTGCCAGTAACTAAAGCTCCTCTGTGATGCAAGCTTTTTGTCTGACTCTCCTCTGTGAAAAAATGTCCTATTGACTGTTTTTCTTCTTTGATTGGTGCCCAGTGACTAGCTTTCCACTTTGATCCTTTCCCCAGTGACTGGTTACACAACAGTAACACCAGTGACTAGCCCTCCTCTGTTGTTTTTGCCCAGTGGCAGTGTCTCCTTATTAATTGGTGCTCCAATGAATGTCCCTCCTGCATTAGGGACATAATGGGTGCCCTTGTGACTACCCCTGTTCTGTAAAGTGTGTCCTAGTAACTGGGCCTCCTCTATAATTGGTGCCCCAATGACATGACCTATATTGTTATGGTTTTTTCCAGTAACTGCCCCTCCTCATTGACAAGTGCCTTAGTGATGCCCCATCTCTGTGATGGTTGTCTCAGTGACTGGCCCTCCTCCATTATGGGTGTCTCAGTGACTGGTCATCCTCTGTTATGAGTGCCAGAATGACTAGCACAATTCTGTGATAGGTGTCCTACTGACTAGCCTTTCTCTGTGAGACATGCCCCTGTGACTAACTGACCTCTGTGATGGTTTCCTCAGTAAATGACTAACCTCAATTATCTGTGCCCCATTGACTTTCCCTTCTCTGTGATAATGTGTCCAAGTGATGGGTGTCCCAGGAAGTGAACCGCTTCTATAATGAGTGTCTCATAACTGTCCCTCCTCTTTTTTCAAGGCATCATTGACTAACTACCTCTGTTGTTGGAACACCAGTGACTGGCTATACTCTGTAAATGGTGATCCTCAGCTGTGAGGAGTACTCCAGAGACTGACCCTCCTCTTTGATGTCTGTCTTCTGTAATTTGTGCTCCAATGTGTAGCCTTCACCTTTGAAGTTTGCACCATTGACTGGGTCTCCTCCATAATGGATGCCTCAAAGACTGACCCTCTTCTGCAATGGGAATCCAAGTGATTGTCCTTCATAATAATAGGTGCCCCAGTGACTAGTGTACATTTGTGATTTGTGAACAACCCTGTTAAATTCAGTGTCATACATACTTACACTCCCCTGTATTGGGTGGTATAGTAATGGGTCTGCCTCTCTGATGGATTCCCCAGTGTTTGTCCCCCTTCCTTAATGGGTACCCAGTTACTGGCTCTCCTCTATGAACCAGTGCCCACGTGAAAAACCTTCATATATGAGGGTGTCCCAGTAACTTTTCCTCTGTATCGGTTATCTCAGTGACTGGCACTTCTCCATTAGGGATGCTTAAGTGAGTGAACCTCTTCTGTGACTGGTGCCCCAGTGACAGATCCTCCTCTATAATGGTTGCCCCCAAACAAGCCCTCTTTTTTCATGAGTGTCCCACTTACTAGACCTTTACTATAATGTGGGCCCTTGTAAACAGCCATTCTTTGATATTCACAGTCCAATGAATTAGCCTCCCCCATGTGTGCCACAATGACTGTTTCTCCTCTGTGATTGTGCCCTAGTGACTGGCTTTCATAGATATGGGTGCCTCATCGACTTGCTCTCATATATAATGTGTGTCCTGTTGTTTGGATCACCTCTGTTTTAGGTGCCTGAGTTACTGAACCTCCTTTGCAATTGCTGTCCCTGTGACTGGCTATCATCTGTGATGAGTGCCACAGTTACTAGTCCTCTTTGGTGATGGGTTCGTCGGAGACTGGCCTTTCACTATGATGGGTGCATCAGTGAGTAGTCTTCTCTGTGTTGAATACACCAGTTTCTGGGTCTCCTCTCTGAAGGGATCCACATTGACTTGCCATCTTTTATAATCTGTGTCCCAGTGATTAGCCATCCTTCTAATGGCTTCCCCGGTGATTGGGCCTAATATGGGATGGGTGCTTAATGACTTTTTTTCCTCTGTGTTAGGTGCCTCTGTGTTCGGTGTGTAGAAGACTGTGTCTTCTACTGATATATGCTCTTGTGACTAGTCCTTCTCAATGATGCTTGCCCCAGTGACCTGGCCTCCTTTTAATGGGTGCCACAGTGACTGTCTCTCCTTTGAAATGAATGCTTCTGTGACTTGCCCTCCCTTAAGAAAGTTACTTAAGCTGGGCTCAGTGGCTCAGCCTGTAATCCCGCACCTTTGAGAGGCGGAGGTGAGTGGATTGCCTGAGCCCGCGGGTTCGAGACCCGCCTGGGC
>NW_007253342.1:23558-24598 GCF_000164805.1 Carlito syrichta
CCGGCTACTTGGAAGGCTGAGGCGGAAGGATCGCCGGAGCCCAGCAGGTCGAGGTTGCGGTGTCCGGGAGGGGCCACTGCACTCCAGTCTGGGCAACAGAGTGAGACTCCAGCTCAAAAAAAGAAAGTCACTTAAGTGACAGTTCCTCCTCTGTGATAAGAGCCTCAATGATTATTCCTTCTCTGTGGTGGGTGTTCCAGTGACTATCTCTCATCCATTATGCATGCCCTAGTGACTAACTCTTCCCTTGGCTGGGTGCCCTAGTGACTGACTCTTCTCTGTGATGAATGACCTAGTGACTTTCTCTCCAAACCATAATGAATGAATATCCTAGTGACTAGCTGTCTTCTGTGTTACATGCTACAGTGAGTGAGGCTCCTCCATAACTGGTGTCTCAGTGATTGATACTTCTCTATGATGGGTGTAACATTGATAGGCACCCTTTAGTGATTGGTGCCCTAGTTACTGGTCTCCCTCATTTATGATTGCCCCCATGTCTTATCCTCCACCATAAAGATAATTTCACTGATTAACCCTACTCTCTGAAGGTTGTCCCAATGACAGGCTATTCTCCATAATAGGTGACCAAGTGACTGCCCCTACTGTGCTATGGGTACCACAAGTCTAACATTTCTTTGTGTTGGTTGTACCAGTCACTATTCCTTCTCTATGAGTTGTGCTATTTTGACTGGTCCACCTGTGTGATTGGAGCACCAGTGACTGGCCATCTATGTTACGGGTTCCCCAGGAGTATTCTTCATCTGTCATGGTTGCCCCAGTGACTGGTTTTCCTCTGAACTGGATGCCCAGTGAGTATATCTCCTTTGTGATGAGTCATTCTATGACTGAAACTCTACTGTGATATTTTGATTATTGTAGCTTTATAATAGAGTGTAAAGTCTGGGAGTGTGGTACTTCCCCGCTTTTCCTTTTGTTTATTTTTTGCTGAAGATTTTTTGTTGTGGTGGTGGTTTATATTTCCGTATTCATTCCTGTATTGTCATTTTAAGGTCTGAGAAGAATTGTGCAGGTAACTTAAT
>NW_007253342.1:24700-27743 GCF_000164805.1 Carlito syrichta
GCTGCTGGTAATTTAATGGTTATTGTGTTAAAAATTACAGATTGCCTTGGGTAGGATGGACATCTTAACAATGTTGATTCTTCCATTCCATGATAATAATGTACTTTATTTGTGTCATCTTTTATTTATTTGAGTGGTGGACAAAGCCTCTTCTGTGATAGGTCTACCAGTGACTATTTATCCTCTGTGATGTGAGCCTTTGTGACTGACCCTCCTCCGTAATGGGTGCAACAAAAAATGGTCCTCCTCTGTGATGGGTGCCCTAGTGATTGTCTCTCCTGTGTGATGGATGTCCGGTTGCTGGCCCTCACCTGTGATAGTTTACTCAATAACTAGCCCTCCTCCAAAATTGGTGACCCTGTGTCTCATCCTCTTCTGTAATGGCTATCCCATTGTCTGACCTTCCTCTGTTCAGTGCCACTAAGACTAGGTTTCTTCCATCTTGGTGTCCCAGTGACTGACTCTCCTCTATTATGTGTGCTCCAGTGACTTTTCCTACTCCCTGATTGGTGCCCAGTGATGGCCCTCCCCATAACGTTTCCCCTGTGACTAGCCCTCCTCTGTTATGTGTACTTTGCTTACTGAGCCTCTTACATAATGAATGCTCCAATGTTGGCCATCCTTTCTGATGGGTGTCCTGCTTAGTGGACCTCGTCCATAATGTGTACCCCAGTAACTGGGCCTCCCCTGTTATTGGTGACCCAGTGACAGGTCTTCGGTATGTGATGGGTGCCCCAGTGACTTGCCATCCTCTGGGATAGGTGTCACAGTTATTGGGCTTCATCCATAAGGGCTGTTTCAGAGACTGAGACTCCTCTGTGATTGTGGCCCAATGATGAGCCATCTTCTGTGCTGGGTGCTGTGGTGACTATTCCTCTTCTATTTGGGGTGCCCTAGTAACAAAGCCTCCTCCAAATAGGTACCCCAGTGACTACCCCTTCTCTGTGATGCATATCTCAATATCAGAGTCTGCATTATGGTGCCTCAGTGATTGGTTTTTCTCTGTGATTGGTGTCCCTGTGCCAAGGTCACCTCCTTAATTGGCGCTTCATAGTCTGGGACCTCTTTGTGATAAATGCCCCAGTGACTGTGCCTCCTTTAAATGGTTGCCCCAGTGATGACCATCCTCTGAAAAATGCTACAGTGAGTGAACTTTCTCTGTTATGGGTACCACATTGCCTTTGTCTCCTCTGTGATGTCTAGACTAGTTACTTGCCTTCCACTTTAATGTGGGCCCCAGTGACTGAGGCCCTTCTATTTGCTACTTCGGTGACTATCCCTCTAATGTGATGTGTGCCACTGTGACTGACCCTTCTCTGTGATTGGTGCCCCTTGGTTGGCCCTCTTCTGTGAAAGTTGTCCTAATGACTGACCTTCCTCTGTGATTGGTGTTCTTTTGACTTGTCCTCCTCTTTTATGTGTTCCACAATGACTGATCCTCGTTTGTATTGACTGTACCAGTGACTAGCATTCCTCTGTGAGGTTTGCCCATGTGATATGCCTACCTCTGGGATGGGTGTTCCAGTGACTGTTCCTCCTTTCTATTGACAGTTGCAATGACTGGAGCTCCCCTGGGATGAATCAACAAGTGACAAGTCCTTTCTTTGATGTCTGTCCTAGTGACTTTTTCCTCCTCTGTGAAGAGTGCACACTGACTATTGCTCTCTGTGATGTGTGGCTCAGTGACTGGCTAGCATCTGTGGAAATGACCCAGTCATTTATCCTCCTCTGTCATTGGTGCACCAGTGACTAGCTCTCATCTATAATCACTGCACAATTGACTGACTCTCCTATGCAATGAATGCCTCAGTGACAATCCCTCCTCCATTAATTGGGCTATAGTGCCTGTGCCTCCTCAGTGATTTGTGACCCAGTGACAGATATCTCCTACATAATGGCTTCCCTTGTGTTTATCCCTCCTCTGTGGTGGGTGTCCCAGTAACTGGGCCTATTCCATATTGGGTGCCTCATCGATAAGCATTCCTTTGTAATGTCTACTCCTTCTCAAATATTGTTGTTCCAGGAACTGGGCCTACTCCATAATGTGTGCCCCAGTGTTGGCCCTCCTGTGTTATCAGTGCCACAATGTCAAGCCATCCTCAGTGTGGGTGTGTCACTAACTAGCTCTTCTCTGTGAGGAGTGCTGCCAATAGACACCCTCCTCTGTTTTGGGTTACCTTGTGACTGATCCTCCTATGTGACGGGTGCACCATTGTCTGGCCTCCTGCGGTTGCTGTTCCAGTAAATCATTCTCCTCTGTGATGGGTGTCTCAATAACTGACCCTCCTCCTGTGTTTGGTGTTTTATTGACTTTCCCTTCTCCAAGATTGGTGCCCCAATGACAGACCCTTATCTGTGAAGTATACCCGAGTGATTGACCTCTTTTGTGCTTGTGCCTCAGTGACTTGCTCCCCTCTGTGATAGATGTTCCAGTGATTGGCACTCCTATATGATAGATTGCCCATTGAGAGAGTCTACTCTGTGATGGATATTTCAGTGACTGGCTCTCTCCTGTGATATATTCCTCAGTAACTGAGTCTTCTCTATAATATGTGCCTCCATGACTGGTCCTCATAATTGATGTGTCCCACATTTACTGGCCCTCCTATGTGAAAAATAACAGTGATTGATCCTTCTCTGTGACAGGTGCCCCAGTGACTAGCTTTCATCTGTGATTGCAGCCTCAGTGACTTTGTCTCCCACATAATGGGTAGCCCAGTAACTACTCTTCCTCCATTAGGGCTACCCTAGTGACTAGGCCTCTTTGTTGATTGGTGCCACAGTGACGGACCCTCCTCCATAAAGGGTGTACTGGTGACTAAAACTCTTCTGATGGATGTCCCAATAACTAGGCCTACTCCATAATGGGTTCCTCTCTGATAGGCCTTCCTTCATTACTGGTACCCCAGTAACTGGGACTCCTCTGTTATTAGTGACTGAGTGACTGGACCTCCTCCATAATTGTTCCTAAATTGAATAGTCCTACTCTTTGATTGGTGCCCCTCTTACTGAGCTTCCTCTATAATTGATGCCCTAGTGACTG
>NW_007253342.1:27857-28348 GCF_000164805.1 Carlito syrichta
TGTGATGGGTGCCCATTAAGTAGTACCTTTCTGAGATGAGTGACCTAGTAACTGGGCATCTTCTACAATTGGTGTCCCAGTGACTGTTCCTTTTCTGTTACATGGCCACAATAGCTGGGCCTCCTTTATAATGGGTGCCCTCACTGAATGGGCCCCCTCTGTGAAGGGTGTCCTAATGATTAGACTTCTTCCATAATAGTTGCTCCATTGTCTGAGACTCTTTCGTGATTGGTGCCCAGGTGACTGGTCCTCCTACAAGTTGGGCCCCACAGTAAATAGACCTACTCTGTTATTGGTGATCCAGTAAAAGTGCTTCTTCCTTAATTGGTTCTCCTGTGAATAGTCCTTCTTCATTATGGGTTCCACAGTGAATAGTTTTCTGTGATGGGTGCTCCAGTGAATGGCCCTCCTGAATAATGGTTGTCCCAGTGAAAATCCCTCCTCAATGTTGGTTCTCCCATTTACTGGGCCTCCTCCATAATGGATGCTCC
>NW_007253342.1:28368-34265 GCF_000164805.1 Carlito syrichta
TAGGCCTCCTCCATAATGTATGCTCTAATAACTGGTCCTCATTTTGGATGGGTGTCTGAGTGACTCTGTCTCCTTTGTGATAGGTCCCTGTGACTGGCCCTCCTATATAATAGGTGTGCCAGTGTTTAGGCCTCCGACATAATTCGTGCTCTATTGACTGTTCCTCCTTCAGATTGGTGCTCCAGTGATAGGTCTTCCTTCACATTGTGTTTCATAATGAATAGTACTCTTCTGTGATGGGTGCTCTACTGACTGTTTTCAATGATGGATGTCACTGTTGCTGACTCTCGTCTCTGAGAGATGAACTGGTGTTTGGTCCTCCTCCATAATGGATTCTTTACTGATTAGTCCTCCTATGTGAGGTTTGCCCTCATGCCTAGGCCACCTCTGTGATTATGGAAAAAGTAACTCTTTCTCCTCTATTATGGAGGCTCCAATGACTACCTCTCTTCTGTGTTTGGTGCCCTGTGCAGTCGTGCTTTGTAATGGGTAACCCAGTGACTGATCTCTTCTCTGATTGCTGTTCCAATCACTGACCCTCCTCTGGGATGAATGCCTCAGTGACTATCCCTCCTCTGAGTTTGGTGGCTGATTGATTGGCCCTCCTTGCGATAGCTGCTCCAGTGACTTGCTCTTCTCTGTAATCATTGCTCCACTTGCAGGCCTCATCTGAGATGGGTTCCCAGTAACTGGCCTTTTCTGTGATGGGTGACCATCACCCAATACTATGATAGACTAAGTTTTCACTGTGATTGGTGAATCAGTGACTAGACCCTCTCTGTGAAGGGTGCCTCAATTACTGATCATCCTATGTGAAGTTTGCCCCAGTGACAGGACCTCCTCTCTGATGGGTGCCTCAGTGACTGGCCCACCTTTGTGATCAGTGCTCCAGTAATAGGAGGCCATCTAATGGGCTACCTAGTGACTGAGACAGTTATGTGTTGTGTGCATCATTGACTTGCCCTCCTTTGTGACCATTGCCTTAGTGAGTGGGTAACATAGTGGTGTATGCCCAAGTGACTAACCTTCCTCTGTGATGGGTTCCCCAGTGACTGTGTCTTCTCCTATTTTTTCTCATATGACTGGATTCTCTCTGTGATGAGTGCCTCTGAAATTGGCTCTCCTCTATGATAGTAGTCCCAGTGACTGTGTCACTTCTCTGATGGGTGCCCCAGTGACTAGTCTCCACTCATAATGGATGCCTCAGTGACAAGCAGTTCTCTTTTGTTAGAACCCAAACCCTGGCTCTCGTCTATGTTAGGTGATCCAGTCACCAGCTCTCTGTGATAGTTGTCCCAATGATTGGACCTCTTCCATATTTGTTGCCTCAGAGACTGGCCCTCTTCTCTGATGGGTGCCTCAATGACTCTTCTTACTTTGTAATGGGTGTAGCAGTGACAGACCCAACTTTGTGATTGGTGCTCTAGTGACTGGGCCTCCTCCATAATAGATGGCCCAGTGATTGGCCCTCCTTCATTATGGATGCCCCAATTCCTGGGTTTCCCTTGTGATTCATATACCAGTGACTGAACTTCTACCATAATGGTTTCCTTATTGAATAGTTCTACTTTGTGAAAGTTATCCCAATGACTGACTCTCCCCCATAATGGGTAACCCAGTGACTTGACCTCCTCTGTTATGATTGTTACAGTGACTAGCCCTTCTCTATTTTGGATGTACCAGTGAGTAGCCCTCCTCTATGAGGGGTGTCCACGTTTCACTCCTGCCCCTATGATGACAGCCTCATTGACTGGACTTTCTTTTTGGCGGTTTCCTCAGTGACTGTTCTTCCTCTCTGATGAGTGCATCAATGTCTGGTGCTCCTATTGAATAGATTACTCTTGTAATAGCCTTCCTCTGTGATAGGCACACCCATGACTGATTCTTTTCTGTGATGATTACAGCAGTGATTGACTTTCATATATGATGGGCACTCCAGTGACTCCTCTGTGATTGTTGTCACAATGACTAGGATTCCTTCATAATGGGTGCAACAGTGACTGGTCCTCGTCTTTGATATGTGCAAAAGTGACTGGCTACACTTTGTGATGGGTGCCACAGTGACTTCTGTGATTGTTGTCCCAATGAATAGCCTTCGTTTCTTTATTTTGAGTTAGAGTCTCACTCTTTCACCTAGACTGGAGTGCAGTGGTCGCTCCCTGCAACTGCAGCCTCGACCTGCTGGGCTCCAGCGATCCTTCTGCCTCAGCCTTCCAAGTAGCTGAAACTACAGGCATGCACTACCATGCCTGGCTAATTTTTTATTTGTTGTAGAGATGAAGTCTCACCAAGTTGCCCAGGTGGATCTTGAACCAGCGGGCCCAGGCAATCCACTCACTTCAGCCTCCCAAAGCACTGGGATTACAGGCTGAGCCACCCAGCCTAGTTGTGAATAGCCCCAGGGACTGGATCTCCTCTATAATATGTGCTTTAGTGACTGACTCAGATTCTTTTTTGATGAATAATCCAGTGACTGATCCTCCTCTGTGATGGGTTCCCCAAGGACTATCTCTCTTCTCTGATCAGTTCCACAGTGACTGGCTCTCATCCATAATGGGTGCTGTGGTGACTAACTCTCCTCCACTTTGCGTGCCACAATGACTGAGCCCATTCTGCGATTTGTGTATCAGTGGCTGGCACTTCTCCATAATGGTCGACACAGTGACTAACTCTCCTCTGTGATAGCTGTCCCAATTGCTTGGTTTCTTCAATCATGGGTGCCTCAGTGACTAGCCCATCTTTGTAATATGTGTCCCCATCATTGACTCACCTGTATGATGGGTGCCCCAGTGATTTGCCCTCCTCTGTGATGGGAGCCACAGTGACAAGCCCTCTTCTGTAATGAGTGTCACATTCATTGACTTGAAGTCCTCTGTGTTGGTTGCCTTTGTTACTGGCTGTCCTTTGTAATTGGTGCCACAGTAACAGGCTATGCTTTGTGATGGGTTCACCAGCAACAGCCCTTCCTCTGTGATGGGTTCCCCAGTGAGTCGCCCTCCTTTGTGATGGTTGCCACAGAGATTGGTCCTCATATTTGAGGGTTTTTTCAGTGACAATTTTTCTTTCATATTTGATGCCCCAGCAAATAGCCTACATCTCTGATGGGTGACAAGTGACAACTCCTCCTCCAATATGAGTACCCTAGTGACTCACCCTCCTCTGTGATGGGTGTCCAAAACACTGGCCTTACTCAGGGATCAGTGACCTGTGCCTCCTCCATATTAGTGTCCAAATGACAGGTCTTTCTTCATTATGGGCAACCCAGTTACTGTCTCCTTTGTGATTGGTGCTCAGTGACTGGCCCTCATCCCTAATTGTTTGCTCTGTAATGAGTGTTCCACATCCTGAATGAACTCCATAATATATGTCCCATTGAATAAGCCTCTTTTCTGATTGTTTACACAAGACTGGCCATCCTCTATGAGGGTGCTAGAGTTAGTAGCCCTCCTCTGTGATAAGTGCCCCAGTTTGTGGCCCTCCTCTGTGATATGTTACTGTGTCTCCTCCATATTAGGTGCTCCATTGACTGTACCTCCTCTTTAATTGATTCCCAGTTACATGCCCTTCTCTAAATTGAGTACCCCAGTGACTAGCCCTCTCTCTGACGTGTTTTCCAGTAACAAGTTCTCATTAATAATTGGTGTCACAGTGACTAGAATTCTTCTGTGATGGGTGCACCAGTGATTGACTGTCCTTTGAAATGGGTGTCTCAGTGATTAGCTCACCTTTATGATAGATGCCCAAGTGAATGGGCTTCCTTAATAATCAGTGCCCAGTGACTGGCCTTCTATGAAATATGGCCCAGTGACTGATACTTCTCTATGGTGAATACCATACTAATTTTTCCTATTCTGTGATGTGCGCCCCAGTGTGGCCCCAGAGATAGGTCCTCCTCTTTGATGCATGTCATACCTACTGGGTCACCTCCATAATGAGTTCCCCTGTTACTGACCCTTCTTACTGATGGTCATCACAGTGACTGGGACTTCTCCATAATATGTGGCCCAATGACTAGGTTATTCTGTGATTGGTCCCATTGAATGGTCTTCATTTATGTCCCAGTGACTAGCCCTCCTCTGTTATGGGTGTCAAAATGTCTCCCTAATGGGTGTGCCATTGAATGTGCCACCATTGTATTAGTGCCCCAATGTCTGGCCATCTTCTGTGATGGGTGTTGTAGTAAAAAGCTATCTTCAAAGATGGGTGTCCTAGGAACTAGGTCTCCTTCAAAAAGGGGTGTCCCAGTGACTGGTTATCCTATGTTATGGGTGACTATTTTCTGGGCCTCCATTGTAATGTGTGTCCCACTGACTGTTCCACCTCTCTGGTGGATGTCCCAGTGACTTTGCCGCTTCCATAATAGGTACTCCATTGACAGGAACTGCACTGTGATTGGTACCCCAGTGACTTCTCTCCTTCAATTGGGTGCCCAGTTACCTTCTCTGTAATGGTGTTCATAATTGGTGTTTCAGTGACTAGCTCGTCTCTGTGATGGGTGCACAAGTGACTGGATCTCCTCTGGCATGACTTTTCCAGTGACTGCTTCTCCTCTGTGATAGATGCCATAGTGAATGGGTCTCCTTTATACTCGGTGCCTCAGAAACTGGGTCTCCCCTGTGAAAAATGCCTTTATGACTGATCTTCCTTTGAGATGGGTGCCGCACTGATTTTTCCCTTCTCTGTGAAGGCAACTATAGTCACTGCCCTCCTCTAATACTGGAATCCCATTCACTGAGCCCTTCTTAATGGGTACCTCAACATCTGGCCCTCCACTGTGATGGCTCCCTCAGGGATTGTCTCTCATTAGTGGTGTGTGCAACAGTGACTGGCTGTACTTTCTTATGAGTGCCCCAGTGACTGGCTGTCTTCTGTGATGTGTGTCCCAGTGATTGACTCTCTTTCGTGTTAGTTGGCCTAGTGACTAACTATTCTCAATGATGGGTGCGTCAGTGGTCGCATTTTTCTTTGTTGAATGGCCAGTGAGTGGTCCTCCTCTATAATATTGCCGGAATCCAGCTCCAACAGACCAGGATTTCCTGAAGGAGAGACAGAGTCGGCGAAAGGGAGAAAAACTTGGACACTGACTCTGCTGCAAGCAGGACAAATGCTGATTTATTGTCTTTTTCAACTCCTTTTATACCCTAGATTTGGACTTGAGGTGAAAACATGTTTTTCATTTTCAAGACAATCAGTTTCAATTCAATGAACAGGGCAGTCAATGTATCTTTATCCTGTTTTGTAAGTTACACCTGTGACAGCAATTTGCAGTTAACCAGGGTAAAGCAACATTCTCAAGGTTTCTTAACCACAAGCTGGCCTGACTTGCTTTCCATAATGTCACACCTGGTATTTACAATCTACGCCAATTATCCCTTGTCAGGGAGAATGGGCTTCAACATTTGTAAAACAAAAGCCCCAGACATCCCCCACCCCTGGGTTCAATTTACCTTAATCACAATCCCTAACTAAAATTATAAACCTTCTTAACAAAGGGAAGTAAGGCCAAGGGTGCGCCAATGAAGACTATACTGTTTTTTTCATAATCAATATTTTTTATTATGGTTTTGTGGGGTAATGGTTAATGGTTGGGTGTACAATTACATTTCATTCAGGAACCCTGTTGATAAGAGGTGTTTCCTCATCCCCAGACAGATATTTGCTACTGTTAATCCTATCTCCCTCCCACCCCATAGTTTCCCAGTACCGTCAGTCATTTTCTTATAGTATTACATTGGATGTTCGAGGTCCATTATATGAGTGAGAACATGTGATACTCAGATCTTTGTTTCTGTGAGAGGTCACACAGTGTTATAGACACTAGTTCCATCCAGGTTGCTGTGAAATTCATGATTTTGTTCTTTTTTATGGCTGTGTAGTATTCCATCGTGTATATGTAC
>NW_007253342.1:34696-38996 GCF_000164805.1 Carlito syrichta
GAATTACCACACTGCTTTCCACAGAGGTTGCACTAGTTTACACTCCCACCAACAGTGTAGAAGTGTTCCCTTTTAGCCACACCCTCTCCAGCAGCTGTTATTTTTTGAGTTGTTGATAATTGCCATTCTGACTGGAGTAGGTTTAAACAAAACAAATCCTTCCTTTACTAAAAACTACGATTTGGTAAGAATTATTTCTCCCATAAAGAACTCTTTACATCTTCCAACTTCCATGTTTCCAGTGGCAACATCTAGAGTGAAGGTAGAAGAAGCAGGAACAACAGCTGCCCAGAGTTGCCCTGCAACCTGTGATCTTTGGCCTTCCATACCCTGTCAATGTGAAGGCTTCTAAGGCTGGCTGTCAGCATAATATGAGCCCCAGTCACTCACGATCTTCTGTGATGTATGATCCAGTGTCTAATCTTCCTCAGTTATGAGTGCTCCAGGACAGGCTCACCTCTGTTATGAATGCCCCAGTTACTGGTCCTCATTCATAGTTGGTGCCCCTGTGACTGACTTTCCTCAATTATCGATGTCCCAGTGATAAGACCCACTCTGTGATTGGTACTTCAGTGACTGGTACTCCATAATGGTTGCCCAGCTCACTTATCCTCCTCTGTGTGGGGTGTCCTACTTATTGGTCTTCTTTAAAAATTAGTTTCTCAGTTACGAGGTCTCCTTTATGATAGGTGTTCCTTTGAATAGCCCTTCCTGTGTGGTGAGTGTCATTAGTCACTGGCCTTCCTTTGTTATGGGTAATGTAAGGGCTAGCCCAATCTGTATTGGTTGTCTCAGTGACAAAACTTTCTTCATAATTGGCGCTCAAGTTACAAGCCCACCTTCATGATGAGTGACCAGTGACTAGCCATTCTTCAAAATGGGTGCCACAATGATTTCCCCTTCTCTGTTATGGGTGCCACTGTGACTTGCCTTACTCTATGATCAGTGCCCTTGTGACTAGGCATCTTCTGTATCAGTGACCCAGTGACTGGCCTTCCTCCATTTTGGGTGCCCCAGTGACTACCTCCTCTGTGATTGGTGCCCAATGATTATCCTTCCCTCATAATGATTTCCCCAGTGACTAACCCTCCTGTGTAATTGGTGTCCAATTTATAGTCCTCCTCAATAACAGGTGCTCCATTGACTGTTCTACTCTTGTGATGGATGTCCAGGAACTAGGATTCTTCCCTAATGAGTGCACCAGTGACTGGGCCTCCCCCATATTTGGTGACTTAGTGATTGACCTTCACATATGATGACTGTCCCAATGACTAACCCGCTTCTGTGATTGGTGTCACACTGGCGAGTCCTCCTCCATAATGGGTGTTACAGTGCCTGGATCTCCTGTGTGATTAGTGTCTCAATAACTACCCATCCTCTGTGAAGAGGGCTGCATTGACAAGGTTTGCTCTGTGATTGGTGTCCTCATAATTGGACTTCCTCCAAAATAGGTGCCCCAATGTCTGGCACTTCTCTGTAATGAGTGTCCCAGTGAATAGCCCTCCTCTGTAAAGATGTACCGTTGACTGGACCTTCACTGTAATTGGTGCCCCAGGGACTGGTCCTGATCCAAATTGGGTCATCCCATGACTGGTCTACCACTATGATTTTTATCAAGTGAATGGGCTCTCACTGTTATGGGTGCCCAAGTGACAACTCATTCTCTGTGATGGGTAACAGTGTTTAGCCCTCCTCTGTGATAGGGACCTGAGTAAACGCACTTCTTCTGTGATAATTGACCCAGTTCATGACCATTTTTGTGATATGTGCATCAGTGACTTCCTCTGTGATTGGGTCCTCAGTGACTGACTCTGCTAGGAAGGGTGCCTCAGTGACTGTCTCTTCTCTGTGTTTGGTGCTTCATGACTGCCCCACCTCTGTGATGGGTCACCAGTGACTGAGCCCCCTCTTAATGGGTTCCCCAGTGTTTAGGGCTCCTCTCTGATGTGTAGCTCAGACTGTGGTGTGTGCCTCATTAACTATCTCCCTTTGTGATAGGTGCCCCAATGACTGGCTCTCCTTTGTGAAAGGTGCCCCAGTGACTGTCCCTCCTCTATGATGAGTATCTCAGTGACTGGCCACCCTCTATGATGGGTACCCCAGTGACTGGCCCACATCCATAATGGATGGCCTAGTGACTAGCCCTCCTCTGTAACATATGCACCAGTGTCAGTTCTCTTTTATAATGGTTGTCTCAGTTTCTGACTCTCCTCTATGATGGTTGCCCTTGTTACCAGACATCCTCCACAATGAGTTCCCCTGCTTCTATATGGTGGGTGCCCCAGAAATTGGGCCTCTAATTTGAGCGGTGCCCAGTGACTGGCGCTTATCTATAATGGTTACCTCTGTAACTAGCCCTCATCTGTGAAGGGTTTCTCACTTATTGGGTCCCCTCAGTTATGTTGCCCCATTGACTTATCATCCTTTATGTTGTGTGTTTATGTGACTTGCCCTCTGTGTGGGCCCTCTGTGTGGGCCTGTGACTGAACCTCCTCTGGATGATTGAGTCTCAGTGACTCGTACTTCTCCATGATTCATGCCTCAGTTACAGGCCCTCCACTGTGATTACTATCACAGTTAAAATACATATTCTGCAATTGGTGCCCCAGTGACTAGTCCTCTCTTTGATGTGTGCCTTTGTGACTGACCTTCCTAGGTGATTGGTGCTTATATGACAGCCGCTCTTCTATGATGAGTGCCCTAGTGAATAGCACTTCTGTATGATGAGTGTCCCAGTGACCATCTTTGATGGTTTCTTCTGTGACAAGTCCTACTACAAAATTGGTGATACAGTTACTATCTTACCTCTGTGATAAATGACTGGTTACTGGCTATCCTCTTAAATGGGTGCCTTAGTTA
Source organism: Carlito syrichta (assembly GCF_000164805.1). NCBI lineage: Eukaryota > Metazoa > Chordata > Mammalia > Primates > Tarsiidae > Carlito > Carlito syrichta. Next base: position 37,556 of record NW_007253342.1, read on the forward strand.
CTCACCCTTCTCTGTGATGGGTGCTCTAGTGACTGACCTTTCTATATGATCATAGCCAAAGTGATTTAGCATCATTCATATTGGTGCCCCCGTGACTGACCCTTCTTGTGGGTGCCCCAATTACTGTTCTTCCTCTTTGATTATGGCCCAATGATTGGCCCTCCACTATCATGTTTATCCCAGTGAATAGCCATGCTATGTTATGAGTGTCCTACTTACTGAGGCTCCTCCATAATGGTTTCCTCAGTGACTGGCCCTCCCTTGTTATGGATGATCAAATGACTAGGTCATCTCCAAAATGCATGACCAGTGACTGGGATCCCTCAGTGGTTGGTGTCCTAATGACTGGTCATCCTTTGAGATGTGTGACAAGTGACTTGTTCTCCTTCATCTGATGTCACAGTGATTAGGTGTCTTCCATAATGTGTGTCCCAGTGACTTGGCCTCCTCCAAAATGAGTGCTCCAGTTAAGAGTTCATCTCTGCTATCATTGTGACAAGGACTGCCCATTCTCTGTGTCTCAGTGAATTTCCTTCTTCTGTGATTGGTGTTCTTGTAAATGGGCCTCTGCTTAAATGGGTGTCTCAATAAATAGCTCTCCTCTATTATAGGATTCCCTGTTTCTGGGCCTCCTCTCAATTTGGGTGCCCAAGTGACTGACTCTGTGATGGGTGTCCCAGTGACTACCTATCCTCTGTGATGATGCAGTAAAGATTGGGCTTTCTGCATAATAAGTAACCCAGTTAATTGCTGGTCTCCATCCTGGATGCCCCAGTGACAAGCCCTCCTCTGTCATTATGTCCAAGTGACTGATCCTCTGTGATGATGGGTGCCCAGTGACTAGTTTTTCTCTGTGATTGGTGCTTAGTGAGTGGGCCTCCTACATAATGAGTGCCTCATACATTTACCCTCTTTCCTTATAAGTGTCCCAATCACTGTGCTTCCTCAGTGATTTGTGGGCCACTGACTGTCTCTTCTCTATAATGGGTGACCTGGTGACTAAACCTCCTTTGTGATGGGTATCTCACTAACTGGCCTCCTCAATAATGGTTGCCCTAGTAATAGGCCCTTTTTTGTGATGTGTGTCCCTAACCCTAAACCCTTAGTCCTCCTGTGTAATGGTAGTATCAGTTACTGGTCTTCTACATAATAAGTGTCCAGTAACTGACTCTTCTCTGTTATTGTTGCCACTGTGAAATGTCCTCCTCTTTGTGGGTGTCTCAGTGATAAATTCTCTTCTATGAGGTGTGCTCCCATGACTAATTTTCCTCTGCAATGTGTTCTCCAGTGACTAGGTCTCCTATGAAATAAGTTCCCCAGTGATGGCTACATTTTGTTATGGGTGCTCCAGTGATTTTCCCTCTTCTGTGATAGCTGTCCCAGTAAATGTCCTTCTTTGTGGTGAGTTACTCAGTGAAAGACTCGCCTCTCTGATGGGTTC
>NW_007253342.1:40037-42548 GCF_000164805.1 Carlito syrichta
GTGCCCCAGTAACTGGGCCTCCACTGTCATTAGTATCCCAGTGATTGCTCCTGATCTTAATCGATGCTTCAGTGATGGGTCCTCCGCTTGGATGGATGTCTCACTTACTAACCTTCATCTGTGATGGGTACCTAGGTGACTGACTCTTCTCTGAGACCTGTAAACAAGAGACAACCTCTCATCTGTAAGAGGTGGCCCAGGGATTGGACCTCCTTCTAATGGGTTTTCCTGTGATTAGCCCATCTTTGAGAAGAATGCCTTAGTGACTGGTCGTATTATCTGGTGCATACCCCAGTGACTGGTCATCTTATCCAATTGCTGTCCCAGCGACTGGTCTTCTATTTTGATGAGGACCCAGCAACTACAACTCCTCTGTAATGGGTGACCTAGTGACTCACCCTAAACTGGTGATGTGTGCACCAAGGACAGACACGACTGTGTAAAATATGTCCCAGTGTCTGACTTCTTCTGTAATTTGTGCCCAGGGACTAGTTTCCTGGGTGATTGCAGCCCCAGTGACTAGATATGCTTCATAATTAGTGTCTCAGTGAGTAGCCCTCATCCATTATAGGTGCTTCAGTGACTGAGTCTCCTTAGTGCTTTGTGCCCAGTGATGGAAATCTTATCCATAATTGGTGACCTAGTAACAACCCTACTCTCGGATAGGCTTCCGATTGACAAAACCCTTTTGGTGATGGGTGTCCCAGTGACTGAACATCCTCAGTTATGGGTGCTGCAGTGACTAGCCCTGCTCTGGGATTGGTGTCTAAGTGACTAGCCCTTCTGTGGAAGGTGTCCCATGACTGCTACCCCTTTGGATGGAGTCCCCATTGACTGTCTCTCCTCTGATATGTGTGCCACATTACCTGCTCCTCTTCTATGATGGGTGACCAAGTGACTTCTCAGTGAAAAGTGTCCCAGTGAATGACCCCGCTTTTTGATGGATGTCTCAGTGCCTGGTTTTCCTCCACAATGGATGCAAAGTGACAAGCCCTTTTTTGTTATGGGAGTCACAGAGACTAGCTCTTCTGTGTAATGTGTTCTGATGAGTGGATCTCCTCATAATGGGTGACCCAGCGAAGGGCCCTACTCTGTCGTTGGTGCCTCAGTGACAATCTCTCCTCTGTGATGAGTTCCCCAGTGTCTGACTTTCCTCTGAAATGGGTCCCCCAGTGACAGAATCTCCTTTAGGATTATTGTTATGACTGGCTATCCTATGTCTTGCATACCCCAGTTACTATCCCTACTCTCTATGTGCCTAGTGCATGCTCCTCCTCTCTGATGGGTGTCATAATGACTGACACTTTTCTTTGAAGTGTGTCCCATTGATTGACCCTTTCTATAACTTGTTCCACTCTAACTTCCTCCCCCTCCGTAGTGGATGTCCTAGTGACTAGGCCTTGTCTAGGGTGAGTGCCCGGGGACTGGCTCTCTTCTGCAATGGGTACAAAAGTGACTGTCCCTGCTCACGATGGGTGACACAGTGAATGGCCCTTCTCTCTGATCAGTGGCCCAGTGACTGACCTTCATCCATATTAATGCCCTAATGACTAGATCATTGCTTAGATTGGTGCAAAAGTGATTGACGCTACTGCATAATGGTATACCCAGTGACTAGCCTGCTTTGAGAAGGTTGTCTCAGTGACTGATGCTCATCTATAATGGGTGCACCAGTAATTGGTCTTCCTCCGTGATTGGTGTCCTGGTGAATGACCTTATCAGTGGTTGGTACTCAGGGACTATTCTCCTCTGTGATGGATTCTCAAGTGGCTGGTACCAACTGTATTGAGTGTCACAGTGACTGGTCTCTGTTGTTTGTGCCCCAGTGAATTACTCTCCTCTGTGTTGGGTGGGCCAGTCACTGGCTCTCTTTTCTGAAGTTGTCCCTACACTGGCTCTCTTCTGTCATGTGTGCCCCAATGACTGGCAATACTCTGCTATATGTGATTCACTGACAGGCACAACTCAGTGATGGATGACCCAGTGACTGGTCATCTTTTGTGAAGAATGCCTCATTTGGAAGGCCCTACATGTGATAGATGTACCAGTGACTGGCCGCCATCCATAATAAATGCCCTAGTGACTAGAACTATTCTGTTTGGTACCCTATTAACTAGCTATCCTCTGTGTAGGGTGTGCAAGTGACTGGCTCTCCTCTGTGATAATTGACCCAGAGACTAAACATCCTTCATAATGGGTGCACCAGGTACTGGTCCTCCTCCATAATGGGTGTCCCAGTGACTGGCCATATTCTTTTATGGATGCCACAGTGATCATCCTTCCTCTGCGATGGGTTTTCCAGACACTAGCCTTTGTCTTTGAGGGATGCCTCTGTGACTGGCCAGCCTCTGTGATGGGTGCCAGAGACACTGTTCTCCTCTGTTATGTTTGCCCCAGTGACCATTACTTCTCTGTGATGGGTGAGCCAGTTACTGTCCTTCCTTTGTGATGGGTGCCCAAGTGACTGTTCCTGCTTTGTGATGACTGTCACATTGACTGACATTCTTTTGT
>NW_007253342.1:42568-51164 GCF_000164805.1 Carlito syrichta
GGGTGTCTGATTGCCTGACTCTCTTTTCTAGTGGGTGGCTCAGATACTGACCCTCCCCCATTATTGATGTCTCCGAGAATAGTTCTTCTTTCTGCTTGATGTCACTGTGACGGACCATCCTTTGTGATGGGGTCCCGGTGACTAGCCCCATGAGTGTTACCTCAGTAACTGACCCTATTCTGTGCTGGGTATCCCAGTGACTAACTCTCTTCTGTGATGCATGCCTTTATGACTGGTCCTCTTCTGTGATGTGTGCCACAATGACTGGTCCTGTGCTGTGATTGGTACTCAAGTTACTAATCATCTGTGATGGGTGCCTTAGTGAATAACTCTCCCATGTGGTGAGATCCACAGTGGCTGACCCTGTCGGTTATGGATGTCCCAGTGACATGATATCTTACAAAATGGGTGCCGCAGTGACTTGCCCTCCTCTGTGTGGGTGATTGTCCTTCCTCTGTAATTGGTTCAACTGTGGCTGCTACTCCTCCCTTATAGACAATCCCCTGATTTTTCCTCCTCTCTTATTGGTTACCCAGTGACTAGCCCTCCTCTATGATAGGTGTTCCACTTACAGGGCCTCCTCCATAATGAGTGCCCCTGTGACTGACCCTCCTTTGTGATAGGTGTCCAAGTGATTGGTTCCTTTTTATACTATATGTCCTAGTGATGGGATGGCCGCTGTGATTGGTGTCCCAGAGACTTACTTTCATATATCACGGTTGCCAGAATGACTAGCTCCCCTCTGTGTAGGCTGCTACAGTGACTGAGCTTCCTTCATAAGTGGTGTCATAGTGACTGGATCTCCTTTCTGATTGGTGATCCAGTGATTTGTCATTCTCTGTATGGGTGCCACAATGACAAGCCCCGATTTGTAATTGGTATCATAGTAACTGGGCCTACTCCATAATTGTATTCCCAGGGAGTAACCTCCTCTTTGATATGTGTCCCATTACTTGTTCTTCCTCTATGATGGGTGCCAAAGTTACTAGCCCTCCTCCGGGATGAGTATCCCAGTGACAGGGTCTCCTTTATCATAGATGCCCCATCAACTGGGCCTGCTCTGTGATTGGTCCCTTAGTGACAAACTCCACTCCTAATTGGGTGTCCCAGTAACTCACTCTCCTATTTTGTTAGGAGTTCCAGTAGCCTGACTTCCTCCATAGCTGGTGTCCCAGTGACTAACCTTCCCTGTGTTGGGTGTCACAATGACTGACTCTAGGCTGTGATGGGTGTCCCTGTGAATCGGCCTCCTGAATAATGAGTGCCCAGTGACCAGTCCTCATTTGTGCATAGTGATCCAGTGACTGATTATACTCTGTAAAGAAAACTCCAGTGACTAGTCCTCCTCTGTGATGTGTGCCCAGTGCCTAGCTTTCCTTTGTGATTATTGTCTCTGTGACTGGGAGTCCCACATAATGGCTGCCACAACAAATACCCCTCTGTCATTTTGGGTGCCCCAGTGACTATATCATCTCTTTTATTCGTGCCACAACGACAGGTTCTTCTATACGTGGATGCTTCAGTGACAGCCCCACCTCTGTGATGGTTTCTCCATTGACTGGCTCCCCACTATGATGGATTCCGCAGTGAATGGTCCTGCTCTGTGATGCATATACTTGTGACCTCTGTCATCAGAATCCCAGTGTCTGGTTCTTCTCTATATTCAGTGCTGTAGTTTGTGGCCCTCATCTGTGATCGGCACCCCAGGGATTGAGCTCCTTTGTAATGGGTGCCCCAGTGACTGGATTTCTCTGTGATTGGTGTCACAGTGAACTGCTCTCCTCTCTGATGGGAGAAACAGAAACTGACTTCCTTCTGTGTTGGGTGTCCTAGTGATTTATTCTGACGTGATGAATGATCCAGTCATTATCTTTCTACTGCGTTAGGTACCCCAGTAACTGACTGTGATATCCATAATGGATGCCACAGGGAATGAACCTCCTCTGTATTGAGAGAGCTAGTGACATGTGTCCCTCTATAATGAGTTCCCTATTGACTAATCCCTTCCGTGAGTGTGTCTTTGTGTCTTACACTCCTCTAATATGGGTGCCAAAGTTATTCACCCTCCTTTGTGATGGATGCACTGGTAACTGGCCCTTCACTGTGATGGTTGCCCCAGTGATTTGCCCTCCATTTATATGGGTACTCCAGTGACTATTCCTTTTCAGCTTTTTGTGCCCAGTCAGGTGGTCATCCTTAATAATGGGGTTCCCAGTGAATGGTCTTCTATGATGGATATCTCAGGGACTGGCCATACTCTGTATTTGTTGCCTCACAGACTGTCACTCCTGTGTGTTGGCTGCTATAGTGACTGACACTCCTGTGTAATTGGTGTCCCATTGACTGCCTTTCATCTGTGACAGTTCCCCAATGAGTGGTCTCCTCTGTAAAATTTACCCCAGAAAATGGCCCTCCATTATTGGTATGTGTTCCCCAGTAAATATGTGTTCTCTGTCATCAGTGTGACAGTGATTATATCCCCTGAGTGATGTGTTCCCCAATGACTTTGCCTCTTCTGTGATGGGTTCACAGTGACTGGACCTACTTCATGATTTCGTGATCAGTATCCCAGTGACTAGCTGTCCTACTATGGGATGTCTGGAGACTGGATCTTTTTTGTGATCACTTACTCAGCTACTTGTCCTCCTCTGTGATTGGTTCCACAGTGACTGGATCGCCTTTGTGATTTGTGCCCAGGTGACAAGTCCTCCACTGTGTTAGGTGACCCAGTGACTGCTTTCTCCTGTAGGTGATCTGTTACAGAATTTCTTCTGCAATGTGTACCACTGTAGCTGGCCCTCCTCTGTGATAGTTGCCCCAGTGATTGTGCTTCCTTTGTGATTGGTGCCTCAGTGACTGGCTCTATGTGATAGTTGCCCCAGTGAGTGTGCCTTATCCATACTCTGTGTCCCCATGTCTGGCACTCTACTGTTATAGATGCCTCAACAACTGGTCCCTCTCTGCAATGGATGCTCCAGTGACAGGCTTTCCTTCGTGATTGGTGTCCCAGTGGTTTGAACGAATCCTTAATGGGTGCCCCAGTGACTGACTCTCCTCTAATATTCGTATCCTGTAACTGGACCTACTGTCTGATTGGTGCCAAAGTGACTGTCCCACCACCATAATGGTTGTCATAGTGTTTAGTGTTTCTCTGTGAAGGTTGTCCAAATGACAGGTCCTCCTCCATAATGCATGTCTGAGTGACTGGTCCATCACTGTTGTGCCACAGTGGCAAAACCTCCTCCATATTATCCAATGACTATTCTTCCTCTGTAGTGTGCCACATTGACTGTTACACCTGTGTGAAGGGTGCCCCATTGCCTGGCCCTTACCTCTTATGGGTGCAACAGTGATTGCCTATCCTCTGTCATGAGTTTCTTAGTAACTGGGGCCCTTCCAAAGATGATGCCCGGTGACTAGCCTTCCTCTGTGATGAGTACTTGTTTCTGGGTCTTCTTCATAATGAGTGCCACAGTCATTGGCATTCATTGACTGATTATCTGCTAGGATCGGTGGTCCCAGCAACAGGCTCTCATTTATGATAAGTGCCACAGTGGCTAGTACTTTTTACGTGATGTGTGCCTCAGTGACTGACCCTTCTCTATAAAGGGTGTCCCAATACCTGGCACTCAACAGTGATGGTTGTCCCAATGACTAACTTTCCTCCATAATGGGTGCCCTAGTGACTAGTCCCACTTTGTGATGGGTGTGACAATGACTTGCATGGTATTGTGATGGGTAATCCTGGGATTGGTGTTCCTCTGGTGATGGGTGTAAAAATTACTGGTCTTCCTCTATATTGCATGCACAGTGACTGGCCTTCTTCTGTGATTTGTGCCACAATGACAAACCCTCCTCTGTGATGAGTGTCCCAGCAATTAGCCCTCCCCTGTAATGCATGTCTTTGTAACTGGACTTCCTCTGTGATAGATGCCACAGTGACTGGCCCTCTTATGTGACAGTTTCCGGTGATTGCTCCTCCTCTGTGATGGGTGTCCCAGTGTCTGGCTGTTCTCTGTTATTTGTGCCCCTGTGATTAGGCCTAATTTGTGAGGAGTTCCCTGGGGACTGGTCTTCCTCTGTGAGCAATATGCCTGAGCACAGCCCTCCCCAATTGGTATTCTAGTGACTTTCACTCTTTTGAAATTAGTGCCCAAGCAATGAGATTTCTTCTGTGATTGTTGTCCCAGTTACTGGCCTTTCTCTTTAATGAGTACTTGATTGGCGAGCTATCCTCTGTGCTTAGTGCTTCAGTGACAGGCACTCTGCTGAGATGGGTTTCCCAATGACTGGCTCTCCACTGTGATGAGAGTTCCAGTGACTGACTCTCTTTTGTGAATGTTACACCAGTCAAAATCTCTCCTCTTTTTTGCTTGTACAAGTGACATTTTGTCTTCTGGCATGTGATCTTATTGACAGACTCTCTTCTATGATGTGTTTCACAGTGATGGGCCCCCTCTATGAAGGATTCTTCAGTTATTGGGTCTCCTCCTTGATAAGCTGTAAAGTGACTGGCCCTCGTCTGTAATTGTGGCCTACTGATTAGTCCTCCCATATAATGATTGTTCCAGTGACTGGCACTCCTCTATGATTGCTTCTCCCCCTATTAGGCCTCCCTTAAAACGGCTGCACCAGTGAGTTGCCCTCCTCTGTAATTGATGTCTCAGTGAATGGATTTCCTCTTTGATTGAAACCTCAGTGACTGTTCCTCCTCCAACTTGGGTGCATCACTGGCTGGCCCTCCTGTGTGATCAGTTTTCCAGTGACTTTCTCTACTATGTAAACCATTTCCCAGTAATTTGTTCTCATCTGTGATGGGTTCCCAAGTAACAGACCTCCTCTGTGATGGGTGCCCCAGTGATTGGCCTCCTTCATATTGGTTGCTCCACTGACTAGTACTCTCTTCTATTGGGTGTCCCCATGATTGTCTCTTTTGTGTTATGGGAGCCCCACGGACTTGACCCTCACTGTGATGGATGCTCCAGTGACCGACCAAATTGCAAAATTGGTGACCATTTACTGGACTCTTCTGTGAGGACTGTAACAGTGGCAAACCCTCTTCTGTGATGGTTATCCCAGTTACTAGCCCTTTTCGATTATGTGTGTATTTTCAAATGTCTTTCTTTTGTGATGGTTGCCACTGTAATTGGCCCTACTTTTTGATGCTTGTTTTAGTAACTGCTCCTCCTTTCTGATAGGTTCCTTAGTGACTGGTCGACTTTTGTGATTGGTGCCCTCAAGACTGGCATTTACCAGAGATGGTTGTCTCAGCAAGTAATCCTGCTCCAAATGGGTGACATCGTGACTTGCTCTTCTCTCTGATTGATGCACCTGTGACTGTTCTTTCCCAGTGACTAATCCTACTCCATAATAGTTTCTCCAGTGACTAAACCTCTTCTGTGACGGATTTCCCACTTACTGGGCCTCTTCCATAATCAGTGCCCCATTGACTGACACTCTTTTTTGAAGGGTGTTCTTGTGATGTGCTTCCTACATAATGTTACAGCAGTGACTGGGACTCCCTAGTGAATAAGGCTACAGTGACTGAAATTCATATATTTTGGATGTTCCAGTGACTAGCCCTCCTTTGTGAGGTGTGTCACATAGACTGGACCTGCTTCATAATGGGTGCCCAGGTAATGAGCCATCTCTGATTGGTGCCTCAATGACCACTCTTCCTCTATGATGGGTGCCACAGTGACTAGCCCTACTCTGTGAAGGAAGACCTCATACATGGATTCTGACATATTGGTGTCACCATGAGTACCCCTCTTTTTTGATCGGTGCCCCATTTTCTGGGCTTCCTCCACAACAGATGCTCCACTGACTGGGCCTTATCAGTGATGGATACACCAGTGTCTTGTCCTTCTCCAAATTGTATGCTCCAGTGTCTAGCACTAACCTGTACTGGATGCTCCATTAACTGGGCCTCAGTCATAATGGATGCCCCTGTGATTGATTCATCTCTGTGATGGGTGTCCCTGTGATTGGCTAGCCTCTGTGATAAATGCCCCAGAGACTGAATCGTCTCTATAATGGGCAACCCAGTGAATGACCATCCTCTGTGAAAGGTTTCCCAGTTACTGACCTACCTCTCTTTTAAATGTCCATGTGGAAAAGAGGTTCTGGTAAGATGGCAATGGCATAGGCAGAATTGTGAGATTCTCCGAATGTGAGTTCCAAAAAAGACTCTTACTTTCTTTCTCCCATCCCCATGCCCAGCACCCACTGCACCAGTCCAAGGCCTGGAGATTCTCGGTCCCAAGCAAGGTCCCTGGTTGCTGCTCCTACACTATGTGTGGCCTCTGCCTGCCACACGGGAATCTCAACTCCCTCCCCAGCTACATCACCTCAATTGGTTCCAAGTCACCAGTCACCCACGGAGGCTCTAGGCACCTGCCCCACAGACATACTAGCTCCATTTCTGGCTGAAGTCCCATCTGAGGGACCCAAAGCCACTCTCACCACTCACTAACTGCCCTTTGGAGTTCTGGGCCCACCCTAGCTGAGCCAACCCATGCTTTTGTAAGGTAAGAGCATATCTTAAGGAGGTGCTGATCAGCCGCTCTCAGCTCCAGAAGAGGGAACTCGTAGCTTCCCCCTCCACCCCAACCTGCTGGTGGCACACCAGATCCAGCTCCCAGCTATGCAGTTGATCCCCAGTGCCTCACATGCCACCACAGCTCATCATAGTGGATCACCCAGGGACCAAGACGAGTGGAGAGAAAGGATCCGTGAAAGAGGAGCAGCCCACCTTGGCCATTTTCCAGGAAGAGATTTATATTGCCCCACCCACCTACAAGCAGGCTTCACCTCAGTTTCTAAGGTAATGTCGCTAAACAGGAGACAAATCACCACCCCTATACTTAATCAGATGAAGGCAACTCAGCATCGCAGACCTCTCAGGCAGCAGGTTAAAAGAAAAAACCCAAGCTACGAGTAAATCTAGCTGCCTGCAATGAAAGAAAGGGGGGAAACTGGAGATTGGAGCTGAAGAGACTTAAGACACTCAGGAAAGATTACAGAGCTTGTGTGATTTCTCATTTTGACTTCTGATTTTATCATCTTGACTGTTTTGCTCACTTTTGTTTGCTTTTTGACTTAGACTATCTGTTTGTGTTGGGGAAAATGCATCAAAAGTCATGACTTATTGTACTGTCTTTGTGTGGTTGTTGGTATGCTTTGGAGAATTTTGCTATTATGTCTTTTTCACTCCTCTCTAGCAGTGTGTCTCTCTTCACCTGTTCGTTGATATGTATGTCTGTTTTCCCTCTCATTCTTCTTTCTTTCTAACTTCCTATTGACACCTCCTTCCTCCATTACTTTCCTCTTTCATACCTCCTTTTGTTTCAGGGACAAAACCTTCATCCCACTGCACAGTCAGATTGTAAGGCAGTGGGAAATAGGTTCCAGTGTGTCCATAAACGTGTTGGTGGATACTGGAATTAGCAGATAGATTCTTAATCACAGCGTCCCCCTCAGTTAACCCTCAAAACTTCAAAAAGTACAGCGCCCAGTCCTCACTCCAGCCTCAAAAGTGAACAAAGCCTGAAAACCCCCATAAGGAAGAATAGGAGATTGCACAAGAGAAGCAAAAGCAACCCCACCTTCCCTGAAAAGCAGAATTAAAGAAGGGGAGGGAAAGGGGGAGAGAGAGAAAAATCTACACAAATGGAGAAAAACCAAAAGAAGAATATGGGTCTCTCCCAGACCCCTGGGAGGGCAGACACTGACAAATTTGACTTCGGAATGCAAACAGTGAAGAACCCCCAGAATGACTGGTCTCAAACTACAAACCTAGATATCAAGACATTAATGGAGAGATTAAAAAGAATTGAGGAGAGACAAGAAGAAACTAGGAAGGAGCTGATAACTGAGATAACAGTCATAAAGAATACTGTGAATGAAATAAATAACAAACTGATAAACATGGAAAGCAGAATTGCCCAAACAGAAGAATCTCAGAGCTTGAGGACCAAAATATAGAACTAACCCAAACTGTTAAAAACACAGAAAACAAGCCCCAAAAGACAGAACAAAACCTTCAAGAGATGAGCGATTACTTCAAGAGACCAAACCTAAGAGTAATTGGCCTTTCTGAGTCAGAAAGAGAGACAGAGACCACACTGGAACAAACTTTCCATGAGATTATTGAAGAAAACTTCCCTCTTCTCATCAGTGATGCAAAAATTCAAACCGAAGAGATTCAGAGAACCCCTGCAAAACAACAAATGAGAAGAACAACTCCCAGACACATAATAATTCACCTAAACAAAGTAGGTATAAAAGAAACAATCCTAAAGGCAACAAGATAAAAAGGTCAGGTCATCTACCATGGAAAATCAATTAGAATAGCAGCAGATATATCTACAGAAATCCTGCAGGCTAGGAGAGCTTGGAACCCTATCTTCTAAGTCCTAAAAGATAAACAATTTCAACCAAGAATAATCTACCCAGCCAAGTTAAGCTTCATCAGCGAGGGAAAATTAAAATCTTTCCTAGATATCCAAACCCTAAGAACTTACGTTGCCCCCAGACCACCTCTACATGAAACACTTAAGAAACTACTAAACACAGAAGAAAAGGAAAAAAGAAC